>NW_026652287.1:36642547-36652041 GCF_009828535.3 Hylobates moloch | reverse complement strand
GACAGAGACCCAGAGAGAGTAGGACAGAGACTCAGAGAGAGAGGAACAGAGACCCACAGACAGAGGGGGACAGAGACCCTGAGAGAGGAAAGGCAGGCAGGGAAGCCGAGAAATGTGTTCAAATGGGGACATGTCACTGTACCTGAGGACCTTGAACTCCCAACCCTGTTGTACCCCCTTCCTGTAGAAGGAGCCCCTTTCCTCATCTGGACAGCCTGAGGTCCCCTGTCTGCAAAGCCTGTCCTAGGTTGCTGTCTCGCAGGGAACCACTGATCCTCTGCAGGGTCCAGCCCACCAGCTCTTGATGCTTCTAGACCTGCATCCAGACTCAGCTCCTGGCAGGTTGCACAGGATGAGCTGCAGGGTGTGGGCGGTGAGGGGCTACCATATGCACCCGGAGAATTGCAAGACTTTACCCACTGATATTAACAGAACCCACACTGAGAAGCTGGTCTGGGACGGGATCACTGGGGAATGATGGGGCATGATGGAAGCAATCGAATGTTGAATTGGGATGAATTTATTGACAGAGATTCCACACTCAAGCATTGGCTATAGGGGCTGGGACTGACTCTAGTTCGCTCTTTGGTTGAGTGAAATCTGGATCCCAAATCCTTTGTAAAGGTTGGCCAGGTGCAGTGGCTCACGCTTGTAATCCCAGCACTTTGGGAGGCTGAGGCAGGAGGATAACTTAAGGCCAGGAACTTGAGACCAGCCTGGGCAACATAATGAGACACCATCTCTACAAAAATTAAAATTTCGGGCCAGGCACGGTGGTTCACGCCTGTAATCCCAGCACTTTGTAAGGCCAAGATGGGCGGATCACAAGGTCAGGAGATGGAGACCATCCTGCTCAACATGGTAAACCCCGTCTCTACTAAAAATACAAAAATTAGCTGGGTGTGGTGGCACATGCCTGTAATCCCAGCTACTCGGGAGGCTGAGGCATGAGAATCGTTTGAACCCAGAAGGCAAAGGTTGCAGTGAGCCGAGATCATGCCACTGCACTCCAGCCTAGCGACAAAGCGAGACTCCGTCTATTTAAAAAAAAAAAAAAAAATTCAACTACCCTGGAGCCTGAGGTGTGAGGATGACCCGAGCCTGGAAGATTGATGGTGGCTGTGCCACAGCACTCCAGCCTGCGGGACACAGTGAGATCTGGTCTCTAAAAAATAAAAAATCAGATCAGGCATGGTGGCTCACACCTGTAATCCCAGCACTTTGGGAGGCTGAGTGGGGAGGATTGCTTGAGACCAGGAGTTTGAGACCAGCCTGGGTAACATAGCGAGATTCCTGTCTCTACAAAAAATACAAAAATTAGCCAGGTGTAATCCCAGCTACTCGTGGGGCTGAGGTGGGAGGCTCACTTGAGCCCAGGAGGTCAAGGCTGCAGTGAGCTATTATGGCACCACTGCACTCCGGAACAAGTAGGCTACAGAGCAAGACTCCATCTAAAAAAACAATTTTGTTCTCTGTTGTGTCTATTTCCTCTCGTGCTCTTGCTAATTGAGTCTTCACTTACGATTTTTTTTTTCTTTTTTTGTTTTTGAGACGGAGTCACTGTGTCGCCCAGGCTGGAGTGCAGTGGCATGGTCTCGGCTCACTGCAACCACCGCCTCCCAGGATCAAGCAGTTCTCCTGCCTCAGCCTCCCAGGTAGCTCGGACTACAGGCGTGTACCACCACACCCAGCTAATTTTTGTATTTTTAGTAGTGACGGGGTTTTGCGTATTGACCAGGTTGTTCTTCAACTCCTGACCTCAGGTGATCCGTCCACCTCAGCCTCCCAAAGTGCTGGGATTACAAGCGTGAGCCACTGCGCTTGGCCCTGGCTAGTTGAACTTTTACTTTTGTACAGACAGGGTCTCACTATGTTGGCCAGGCTGGTCTTGAACTCCTGGGCTCAAGCAATCCTCCCACCTCGGCCTCCCACAGTGCTGGGATTATAGGTGTGAGCTACTGCGCCTGACTCTTTGTCTTAATTTCCCTCTTCCTATAAGGACGCCAGTCACATAGGATTTAGCACACACCCCAACCTAGTATGAGCTCACCTTAACTTGATTCCATCTACAAAGACCGTATTTCCCAGTAAGATCACATTCAGAGGTTCCAGGTAGACAGGAAGCTTCCAGGACACTATTTTCCCTCAGAGCACAGCTCTACATAAATTTGGTCACACTCCTCTTTTTCTTCTTCTTTTTTTTTCGAGACAGAGTTTCACTCTTGTTGCCCAGGCTGGAGTGTAATGGCACAATTTCGGTTCACCCCAACCTCCACCTCCCAGGTTCAAGTGATTCCCCTGCATCAGCCTCCCGAGTAGCTGGGATTACAGGCACGCGACACCATGCCCGGCTAATTTTGTATTTTTAGTAGAGATGGGATTTCACCATGTTGGTCAGGCTGGTCTCGAACTCCCGACCTCAGGAGATCCGCCCACCTCGGCCTCCCAGTGTTGGGATTACAGGTGTGAACCACCGCGCCCACCCTCAAACTCCTCTTCTTTTTCTCACATTTAAATGAGCTGTACCCTTAGGAGAAAGTTAGCACTAGGGTGGGCCAGGATAGCTTTCTGAGCCTTAAAAATTTTAAAGTTTGGCTGAGACCAGCCTGACCAACATGGAGAAACCCCATCTCTACTAAAAATACAAAAGTAGCTGGGTGTGGTGGTGCATGCCTGTAATCCCAGCTACTCAGGAAGCTGGGGCAGTAGAATCGCTTGAACCTGGGAGGCAGAGGTTGTGGTGAGCCAAGATTGTGCCATTGCACTCCAGCCTGGGCAACAAGAGGGAAACTCGATCTCACAAAATTAAAAAAAAAAAAAATTTAAAGTTTGGCCGGGCACGGTGGCTCACGCCTATAATCCCAGCACTTTGGGAGGCCGAGGCAGGTGAATCCCCTCAGGTCAGGAGTTCAAGACCAATCTGGCCAACATGGTGAAACCCTGCCTCTACTAAAATTACAAAAATTAGCCGGGCGCAGTGGTGTGCACCTGAGGTCACAGCTACTCGGGAGGTTGAGGCACAGGAATACCTTGAACCCAGGAGGCAGAGGCTGTAGGGAGCTGAGATCATGCCAATGCACTCCAGCCTGGGCGACAGAGCAAGACTCTGTCTAAAAAAAAAAAAAGAAAAGAAAAGAAAAAAAAACTATCCGCGCATGGTGGTGGGCACCTGAGGTCCCAGCTACTCAGGAGGCTGAGGCAGGAGAATCGCTTGAACCCAGGAGGCGGAGGTTGCAGTGAACCAAGATCATGCCACTGCACTCCAGCCTGGGCGACAGAGCGAGCCCCTGTCTGTCTGTCTGTCTGTCTCTCTCTCTCTCTATATATATACACACATATATATACATATATATATACACACATATATATACATATATATATACACACACATATATATACATATATACACACATATACATATATATACACACATATATACATATATACACATATATACATATATACACATACATATACATATATACATATATACACATATATACACATATATATACACATATATATATACACACAATAAATAAATAGGCTGGCTCTTTGCTGTTTCCCCACAGTACTGTATTCAGTATATAACCACTCAGCACAGCCACCTCTCCAATGTTCAGGAGCAAACTCTGTCTCCTTGGTTCTTGCCCCCACCATTATCAGAACTTTCCCTCTGCTTTACTCTCTGAGCGCCTGCCAAGATCAGTTTGGGTTTTGTTTCTCTATTAGTTTTCACCAGTGTGGAGCTTTGTCCTTCCAACAGGGAGGTTCTACTGAGTGAGCATTTCCCAGATCCCTGGGGAGCCAGGCTATTTAGCATCTTTCAGCTTCTCCACCGCACCCTATCCTCACCTACTCACTGGAGTCCCTAGAGATTTGACTACTGTTCTTGTTTTCTTTTCTTTTCTTTTTGGGGGAAGGGTGGGGGGGAGGGGGACAGGGTCACTGTCACCCAGGCTGGAGTGCAGTGGTGCAATCTCAGCTCTCTGCAACCTCTGCCTCCCAGGTTCAAGCAATTCTCCTGCCTCAGCCTCCTAAGTAGCTCAGATTACAGGTGCCCCCACCTGGCTAATTTTTTGAAGTTTTTTTTTTTTTGAGAGAGAATCTCGCTCTGTTGCCCGGGCTGGAGTGCAGTGGGCTCACTGGAACCTCTGCCTCCCAGGTTCAAGAGATTCTTGTGCTTCAGCCTCCCAAGTAGCTGGGACTTCAGGTTTGTGCCACCATGCCCGGCTAATTTTTGTATTTTTAGTAGAGACAGGGTTTTGCCATGTTGGCCAGGCGGCTCTTGAACTCCTGACCTCAAGTGATCTGCCCGCCTCGGCCACCCAAAGTGTTGGATTACAAGCGTGAGCCACTGCACCTGCGAAAACCAATCTGTATCATAACCCCACGGCACCTGAATCATTTCTAAGTGTACAGTTAAGTTGTGTTAAGTATATTCACATTGTTGCACAACCAATCTTTAGAATTTTTTCATCTTATAAAATTGAAACTCTCTACCACAATTAAACCCCAATTCCCCAATTCTCCTCCCCCAAGCTCCTGGCCACTTTTTCCAGCCCCGTTTGTTGAAAACATGGTGGTGAGCTGCTTCAATGACTGAGAAGCTTTTGTACCTGGACAGGAAAATTCACAACAATTTGTTTTTTGTTAATGATCAATGAATTTTTAAACAATTATCTTTCCTCTAAACATTCACAGACTACTTCTACAGCTAAAAATAACAAGCCACAAATTTCACAATTGTAGATTTCGCCTAAATATTTGAACAGCGATTGCACATTTAATCAGTGAACTTTTCACAAATCTGATATTGTGGTTTCCCTTAAATGCCATGAATAGGAGAAAAACAGTAATACACTCTGTCATAGTTTTCACAAGTCTGATATACCAGATTCTTACAAATGCTTTAAATATTTTCGAGAAGGCTGGGCAAGGTGGCTTACGCCTGTAATCCCAGCACTTTGAGAGGCCAAGGTAGAAGGATCACCTGAGCCCAGGAGTTCTAAACCAGACCGGGCAACATAGCAAAAGCTCATCTCTACTGAAAAAAAAAAAAAAAAAAAAAAAAGAAAGAAAGAAAAAATTAGCCAAGTGTGGTGATGCGCACCTGTAGTCCCAACTAGTCAAGATGCTGAGGTGGGAGGATCACTTGAGCTGGGGAGGTCAAGGCTACGGTGAGCTGTGATCACACCACTGAACTCCAGCCTGGGTGATAGAGACCCTGTCTCAAAAATAAATAAATATGGCCGGTGTAGTGGTTCACGCCTGTAATCCCAGCACTTTGGGAGGCCGAGGTGGGCAGATCACCTGAAGCCATGGTGAAACCCCGTCCCTACTAAAAATACAAAACTTAGCCGAAAGTAGCCGAGTGTGGTGGCGCATGCCTGTAATCCCAGCTAATTAAGTGGCTGAGGCAGGGGAATCACTTGAACCTGGGAGGCGGAGGTTGCAGTGAGCTGAGATCACGCCATTGCACTCCAGCCTGGGCGACGAGCGAAACTCCCGTCTAAAAAAAAAAAAAAAAACCCTCCCAGAGAGCTCCCTTACCCTTTCACCAAGTGGAAACACAACAAGAAGGTGCCAGCAATGAACCAGGAAACTGGCCCACACCAGACACACAATCTGCTGGTGCCTTGATGTTGGACTCCACACCTTCCAGAACTATGAGAGATACATATTAGTTCCTTAAGCTACACAGTCTGTGGTATTTTTGTTACAACAGCCTGAATGCCCTCTTCCAAGTCAATTCTCACCAAGCCGGCATTCCGGGGCAAAGCCCGTGTTATCTTAGACTTTGTCATAACCACATGAATTGGGTTATTTATTTACTTATGAGACGCAGTTTTGCTCTTGTGGCCCAGGCTGGGGTGCAATGGCAAGATCTCGGCTCACTGCAACCTCTGCCTCCTAGATTCAAATAATTCTCCCGCCTCAGGCTCCCTAGTAGCTGGGATTACAGGCACCCGCCACCACGCCCAGCTAATTTTTTTGTATTTTTAGTAGAGACGGGGTTTCACCATGTTGGCCTGGCTGGTCTCAAACTCCTGACCTCAGGTGATCTGTCCGCCTCGGCGTCCCAAAGTGTTGGGATTTCAGGCATGAGCCACCGCGCCCAGTCGACTCAGAGTGTCTTATTTTTATAATACAGCCTGAAAAACTTGTTCTAAGTCATAGTATTGTAATAGGTTGGGACATGAGATAATTTGACGGCTGTTTGTTCCAGGACCTTCTCCGGGAAACGTGTGGTGCATTTTCTCTTTGTTACACACTCAGGGTGAGCCCGTTTTTCCTCCACTTGTTTGGGTGAAGCTTCGCCGCTGTCTCTGCCACAAAGCTGACCCTCCAGCTCTGTGACCCCCTTGGCAGCTGGCACCAGCAGCATGGAGGCCCTGGCAGGGGGCTGGCTGGCAAGAGGAGGGGTGTAGGGACTTCTCACCAGCCCCTGGTTCCACACTGCATCTTGCCAGGAGCCAGGGACAGCAATGGCTCCAGCTTCCTGTTACTTTCTGCTCTTCCGGAAGTAGATTTCCAGGCCCCTCAGACAAAGGTCCCAGCCTCCATGAAGCCATGCCCTCTTGGAGGTCGGAGACCCGCTGCCTGCAGCCCCCTCCCTAGAGGTCTATTTAGTTTGCATAGTCACCGTTTTTTTCATAATAAAACTTAAAAAAAAAAAAAAGACCAATTAAACCCTGTAAAACAGGTGGCAGGTGATCAGAATTAGAATGCTTTGAAATCTTTTGTTATTCTGGAATATGACAGAATGATTATATTTAGATTTTGTCACTTTAAGGATGCATGTTAAAATTTCAAGAGTGGGCCAGGCACTGTGGCACACCCCTGTGATCCGAGCACTTTGGGAGACCGAGGCAGGAGGATCGATTCCTTGAGCCCAGGAGTTTGAGACCAGCCTGGGTAACATGGTGAGACACCATCTCTAAAAAAACATACAAAAATTTGCCGGGCATGGTGGCACACACCTACAGTCTCAGCTACTTGGGAGGCTGAAGTGAGTGGGTCGCCTGAGTCCAGGAGTTTGAGGCTGCAGTGAGCTATGATTGCACCATTGCACTCCAGCCTAGGTGACGGAGCAAGACCCTGTCTCTAAAAATAGATAAATAAATTTTCTTAACTTGGAAACGGTCACAAACATTTAAAAATTTGGAAGTACAGTACAAGCAATTCTTATTTTCCAGAACCATTTGAAAGTCACATGTGCCCTTGAAACCCCATCACTACATTAACACATACTCCAGTGTGTACTTTCTGCAAACAAGGACATTCTCCTACACAACCACAGCACAGCCGCCAAAATCAGGAAAGTAGCCTTGAGCCACGACTACTGTGGAATCATCAGACCTCCTTCATGTTTGCCACATGTCCCAGTGATGCTTTTTATGGCAAAAGAAGGCAGTTCAGAGCCGGGCGTGGAGGCTCACACCTGTAATCCCAACACTTTGGGAGGCCAAGGCGGGTGGATCACCTGAGGTCAGGAGTTCGAGACCAGTCTGGCCAACATGGCAAAACCCTGTCTCTACTAAAAATGCAAAAATTACCAAAAATGGATGCCTGTAACCCCAGCTACTTGGAAGGCTGAGGCAGGAGAATCACTTGAACCCTGGAGGAAGAGGTTGCAGTGAGCCAAGATCGTGCCACTGCACTCCAGCCCAGACGACAAGAGTGAAACTCTGTCTCAAAAAAAAAAAAATAATAATAATAATAAAATAGCCGGGCATGGTGGCGGGCACCTGTAATCCCAGCTACTCAGGAGGCTGAGGCAGGAGAATCTCTTGAACCCGGGAGGTGGAGGTTGTAGTGAGCCATGATTGCACCACTGCACTCCAGCCTGGGCAACAAAGTGAGACTCTGCTCTCCTCACCGCCAAAAATAAAAAGAATGCAGTTCAGGGTCATGCACTGCTTCTGAGGGCAGGTCTCTTTGAAAGTCAGGAAGGACAGTTCCTCAGTCTTCCCTGGTGTTCATGACCTTGGCATTTGGAACATTACAGGCCGGTTATCGAGTCGTCTCTCCCTCCGTGTGGATTTATTTGATGTTTCCTCGTGATCGGATTCTTTGGCAGCACAACGACTGAGATCATGTTGTGTGTTTCTCACTGGAAGTCAGGTCACTCGCGGCGTCCACCTCTCCAGTTTCTGATGACATTTGCTTCAGTCACATGATGCAAGTGGCATCAGCCGGACTTGTCCTTGCCAAGCAATGAGAGCTTTGAAACTATACTAATATCACATTCCTCAGGAAATCTTCAGGATTTTTTGTTTTCTTTTTTTTTTTTTTTTGAGACAGAGTCTCACTCTGTCGCCCAGGCTGGAGTGCAATGGCGTGATCTCGGCTCACTGTAACCTCTGCCTCCTGGGTTCAAGCAATTCTCCTGCCTCAGCCTTCTGAGTAACTGGGATTACAGGCGCATGCCACCACAGCCAGCTAATTTTTGTATTTTTAGTAAAGACGGGGTTTCACGATGTTGGTCAGGCTGGTCTCGAACTCCTGACCTCGTGATCCGCCCGCCTTGGCCTCCCAAAGTGCTGGGATTACAGGCTTGATCCACCGTGCCTGGCCTCTTTTTTTTTTTTTTTTTTGAGATGGAGTCTCGCTGTCACCCAGGCTGGAGTGCAGTGGTACAATTTGGCTCACCACAACTTCAGTCTCCCAGCCTCAAGCGACTCCCACCTCAGCCTCCCAAGTAGCTAGGACCACAGGCGCATGCTATGTCGCCCGGCTAATTGTCTGTATTTTTGGTAGAGACGGGGTTTCATCATGTTGCCCAGGCTGGTCTTGAACTCCTGATCTTAAGTGATCCACCACCTCGGCCTCCCAAAGTGCTGGGATTACAGGTGTGAACCACCGTGCCTGGCCCAAGTTATTATTTTTTTAATTAATTTATTTTTTAGAGACAGGATCTTGCTCTATTGCCCAGGCTGGAATGCAGTGGTGCAATCATAGCTCACTGCAGCCTTGACCTCACTGGACTCAATGATCCTCTCACCTCAGCCTCCTGAGTAGCTGGGAACAGAATGCCATCACTGCAGGATGCCATGCCTGGCCCTTCCAGTTATTAATGGATTTATTTATGTCTGTGTGGACCCATGGTTTCCTATTTTATTCCATGAGTTATAATCAGTTATATCATTCTCTATTTTTGGTGTTCAAACTTATTTATTTTGATGCTCTTTTTATTTATGTTTTTTTCTTTCAAGATAGAGTCTCCATCTGTCACCCAGCCTAGAGTGCAGTGATGCGATCTCAGCTCACTGCAACCTCCACCTGCTGGGTTCAAGCGATTCTCCTGCCTCAGCCTCCTGAGTAGCTGGGACTACAGGCGTGCACCACCACATCCAGCTAATTTTTTTTGTATTTTTAGTAGAGACGAGGTTTCATCATGTTGGTCGGTCTGGTCTCAAATTCTTGACCTCGTGATCTGCCTGCCTCAGCCTCCCAAAGTGCTGGGATTATAGGCGTGAGCCACTGTACCC
>NW_026652287.1:36613700-36639547 GCF_009828535.3 Hylobates moloch | reverse complement strand
TTTTTTTTTTTTTTTTTTTTGAGATGGAGTCTCGCTGTCACCCAGGCTGGAGTGCAGTGGTACAATTTGGCTCACCACAACTTCAGTCTCCCAGCCTCAAGCGACTCCCACCTCAGCCTCCCAAGTAGCTAGGACCACAGGCGCATGCTATGTCGCCCGGCTAATTGTCTGTATTTTTGGTAGAGACGGGGTTTCATCATGTTGCCCAGGCTGGTCTTGAACTCCTGATCTTAAGTGATCCACCACCTCGGCCTCCCAAAGTGCTGGGATTACAGGTGTGAACCACCGTGCCTGGCCCAAGTTATTATTTTTTTAATTAATTTATTTTTTAGAGACAGGATCTTGCTCTATTGCCCAGGCTGGAATGCAGTGGTGCAATCATAGCTCACTGCAGCCTTGACCTCACTGGACTCAATGATCCTCTCACCTCAGCCTCCTGAGTAGCTGGGAACAGAATGCCATCACTGCAGGATGCCATGCCTGGCCCTTCCAGTTATTAATGGATTTATTTATGTCTGTGTGGACCCATGGTTTCCTATTTTATTCCATGAGTTATAATCAGTTATATCATTCTCTATTTTTGGTGTTCAAACTTATTTATTTTGATGCTCTTTTTATTTATGTTTTTTTCTTTCAAGATAGAGTCTCCATCTGTCACCCAGCCTAGAGTGCAGTGATGCGATCTCAGCTCACTGCAACCTCCACCTGCTGGGTTCAAGCGATTCTCCTGCCTCAGCCTCCTGAGTAGCTGGGACTACAGGCGTGCACCACCACATCCAGCTAATTTTTTTTGTATTTTTAGTAGAGACGAGGTTTCATCATGTTGGTCGGTCTGGTCTCAAATTCTTGACCTCGTGATCTGCCTGCCTCAGCCTCCCAAAGTGCTGGGATTATAGGCGTGAGCCACTGTACCCGGCTCTTTATTTACTTTTTGGGGTACTCTGTATTTAGTCCTCTATTCTCCCAATGGGAGCCCCCTCAAGCTGGTGGCTATGTGCTTTGTTTGTTTGTTTGTTTGTTTGTTTATTTTTGAGACAGGGTCTTGCTCTGTCACCCAGGCTGGAGTGCAATGGTACTATTCGGCTCACTGCTACCTCGGCCTCCCAGGCTTAAGCCTTCCTCCCACTGCAGCCCCCTAAGTAGCTGGGATTACCAGGTGTGCACCACCACGCCCGGCTAATTTTTGTATTTTCAGTAGAGACAGGGTTTCACCATGTTCCCTAGGCTGGTCTTGAACTCCTGGCCTCAAGTGATCTGCCTGTCTCAGCCTTGCAAAGTGCTGGGATTGCAGATGTGAGCTACCGTGCCCAGCCTGTTTGTTTTAATCAGCTCTCAAGGGCTTGGAAACTATGCGTTTTTGACGTGCCTCCATTAGTCACACTTGAGTCGTTCCTGATTTCTGGTACAGCAAAATGTTCTAAGCTCATTTTTTTCTTTCTCTAAACCAGCTCTAGAATCAGCCGTTTCTCCAAAGAGCTCTGGTTCCTTTTAGAATGGGAAGCCAAGATCCAAACACTAACAGGGCTCGTTGCTTTCGTTTTTGAATTTTGTCTGCTAATGGGTCCTCTCAGTGGACAGATTATATATACACACACACACACACACACACATACACACACCACACATATGTGCGGCCAGGCACAGTGGCTCACACCTGTAATCTCAGCACTTTGGGAGGCTGAGGCAGGAGGACTGCTTGAGCCCAAGAGTTCGAGACCAACCTAGGCAACATAGTGAGGCCCAGTCTCTACTAATAATTTAAAAATTAGCTGGGCGTGGTGGTGCACACCTGTGGTCCCAGCTACTCAGAAGGCTGAGGCCGGAGGATCGTTTGAGCTCATGAGGCAGAGTCTACAGTGACACATGATCATGCCACTGCATTCCAGCCTGAGCAACAGAGAGACACTCCGTCTCAACGAACAAATATATACATGTATGTGTGTAGTATATTGTATATATCACATTGTACATCATATATTACATTATATACTACAGATATCACATTGTACATTATATATCCACCATGTAATATATCTATCTATTGTGTGCATGTTATGTATATATGTGTATATATATCTACATAGGAGGTATGTATACATATACACACATATATTAGGTATGTATACATTTGTATATTTCCATATCTATTTCTGCATATTGAGAACGACACATCCAATTCAAATCCAATATCTGGCCAGGCGTGGTGGCTGATGCCTGTAATACCAACACTTTGGAAGGCCGAGGTGGGTGGATCACTTAAGGTCAGGAGTTCGAGACCAGCCTGGCCAACATGGCAAAACCCCATCTCTACTAAAAATACAAAAATTAGCTGAGTGTGGTGGCAGGTGCCCATAATCCCAGCTACTCAGGAGGCTGAGGTGGGAGAATCACTTGAACCTGGGAGGCAGAGGCTGCAGTGAGCCAAGATGGTGCCACTGCACTTCAGCCTGGGAGACAGAGTGAGACTCCATCTCAAAAAAAAAAAAAAAAAAGAAATCCAACACCTAGACTGGGTGCCGTGGCTTATGCCTGTAATCCCAGCACTTTGGGAGACCAAGGCGGGCAGATCACTAGAGGTCAGGAGTTTGAGACCAACCTGGCCAACATGGTGAAACCCTGTCTCCACTAAAAATACAAAAATTAGCCGGGCGTGGTGCTGGAGGCCTCTAATCCTAGCTACTCTGGTGGCTGAGGCAGGAGAATCGCTTGAATCCAGGAGGTGGAGGTTGCAGTCAGCCAAGATTGTGCCACTTCACTCCAGCCTGGACAACAGAGTGAGACTCTGTCTCAAAAAAAATAAATAAATAAAGACAAATTCAATACCTCTAGTTCTCTCCCTTTCCGTATTTATAGCCGCCTTTTCTGACAGTGAGAAATATGACTTCATTTTCTTAATTTCCTTATCAGTCAATTCTCCTGTATGTTAGCCATCTCTCATCTCCACAGCTGTCCCCTCCTTCCACCTCCCCTGTGCCCTCTGCACCCAGCTTGGGCTGACTCCCCCAGCTGCAGCCCGCCATCCTATTAGCCTGGGGGACTTATGTTTCCTACTTGGGTGCCCCCCAACTGTGCTGAGCTGCTCACACAAGTAAATGCCTCCTTCACCCCACTAAGGCCCTGACACCCCACTTCTGGGCCACTGTGTCCCCAACGCCCCAAGCTGGCCTTGCCTGCCCCACCTCAAACCTTAGAACTTTATCATTCAGGAAGACAAGTTTAGGGAAGGGGAAGAATGCTGATTTCTGTTTCATATATTTGACCATATCAGTGTTTTCTGGCCTCTGAAGTTTGAGTCACAGTCACACCTATGTTATAAAATAATTTTCCAGTGCTTACTTCTCACTCGTTATGGTTTCCTATTTGATACTGAAGCTTTTGATCCATCTGGCGTTTATTCAGTGGGTTTTTATTTTTTTATTTCTTCCTTCACTTGGATTGAATGGGTTTTCTGTATTCCCGCTTTTTCATATTTACTTTTTTAATCAGTTATATATGTACATAGTAAAGTCACACAGTGCTACGTGTTCAGTTTAACCTTCCCCATGCTGTCCCATTGGTAATTGATCTCTGAATTAGTTATGGCAATGTGAACCACTGGGATGGACCCACGCTAAAATATCAGTGGTTTGAACAATTTTTTTTTTTTTTTTTGAGACGGAGTCTCACTCTTTCATCCGGGTTGGAGTGCAGTGGTGCCATCACTGCAACCTCTGCCTCCCGGGTTCAAGCGATTCTCCTGCCTCAGTCTCCGGAGTAGGTGGGATCACAGGCACCTGCCACTACGCCCAGCCAATTTTTTTCATTTTTAGTAGACACAGGGTTTCACCATGTTGGCCAGGCTGGTCTGGAACTCCTGATCTCGTGATTTGCTGGCCTCGGCCTCCCAAAGTGCTGGGATTACAGCCGTGAGCCACCGTGCCTGGCCTAATTGATTTTTTTTTTTTTTTTTTTTTTACAGAGAGATGGGGTCTCATTATGTTGCCCAGTAGTCTCAAACTCCTGGGTTCAAGCAACCCTCTTGCCTTGGCCTCCCAAAACTCTGGGATTACAGGTGTGAGCCACTGCACCTGGCACTACAATTGATTTTTGTTTCTATTCATGTAAAGTCTAATTAGTAGAAAGACAGAGGGTCAAGGACTCAGGCTGATAGCAGCTCTGCCATTTTCTTTTTTTTTTTTGGTGAGACGGAGATTTACTCTTGTTGCCCAGGCTGGAGTGCAATGGCGCGATCTCAGCTCACCGCATCCTCCACCTCCCAAGTTCAAGCGATTCTCTTGCCTCAGCCTCCCTAGTAGCTGGGATTACAGGCATGTGTCACCACGCCCGGCTAATTTTGTATTTTTAGTAGAGACAGGGTTTCACCGTGTTGCCCAGGCTGATCTCAAACTCCTGACCTCAGGTAATCCGCCCGCCTCGGCCTCCCAAAGTGCTGGGATTACAGGCGTGAGCCACTGCGCCCGGCCAGCTTTGCCATTTTCACATGTGGCTTCTAAGGTCTCTCTGGGCGTAGGGTCCAGCCCCACAGGGTCGGTGGGTCTCTCCCTGTGTGCGGCAACGAGAGAGTGCAGAAATAAAGACACAAGACAGAGAGATAAAACCAAAGGCAGTTGGGCCCGGGGGACCATTACCACCAATGCGCGGAGACCGGTAGTGGCCCCAAATGTCTGGCTTCGCTGTTATTTATTGTATACAAAGCAATAGGGGCAGGGTAAAGAATGTGAGTCATCTCCAATGATATGTAAGGTCACGTGGGTCACGTGTTCACTGGACAGGGGGCCCTTCCCTGCCTGGCAGCCGAGGCAGAGAGAGAGAGAGAAGACAAAGAGAAAGACAGCTTACGCCATTATTTCTACATATCAGAGACTTTTAGTACTTTCACTAATTCACCACTGCTATCTAGAAGGCAGAGCCAGGTGTACAGGATGGAACATGAAGGTGGACTAAGAGCGTGACCACTGAAACACAGCATCACAGGGAGACGGTTAGGCCTCCGGATAACTGCGGGAAAGCCTGACTGGTGTCAGGCCCTCCACAGGAGGTGGAGGAGCAGAGTCTTCTCTAAACCTCCCCGGGGAAAAGGAGACTCCCTTTCCCGGTCTGCTAAGTAGCGTGTGTTGTCCCTTGACACCTTTTGCTACCGCTAGACCACGGTCCGCCTGGCAACGGGCATCTTCCCAGATGCTGGCGTCACTGCTAGACCAAGGAGCCCTCTGGTGGCCCTGTCCAGGCATAACAGAAGGCTCGCACTCCTGTCTTCTGGTCACACCTCACTATGTCCCCTCAGCTCCTATCTCTGTATGGCCTGGTTTTTCCTAGGTTATGATTATAGAGCGGGGATTATTATAATATTGGGATAAAGAGTAATTACTACCAACTAATGGTTAATGATATTCATATATAATCATATCTAAGATCAACATCTGGTATGACTATTCTTGTTTTATATTTTATTATACTGGAACAGCTCGTGTCCTCAGTCTCTTGCCTCGGCGCCTGGGTGGCTTGCTGCCCACATCTGGGTGTGGGAGGCAGGCTTCCAGGTGAACCACAATGATCCCTACCTTTTGGTATCTATGCCATGCGCAGTCCTTTCCCATATTGCACTAGGGTTGGCCTTTGTGATGGCTCACACCTGTAATCCCAGCACTTTAGGAGGCTGAGGCAGGAGGATCACTTGAGCCCAAGAGGTCAAGACCAGCCTGAGGCCCCCATCTCTACAAAAAATTTAAAAATTAGGCCGGGCGCAGTGGCTCATGCCTGTAATACCCAGCACTTTGGGTGGCAGAGGTGGGTGGATCACCTGAGGTCGGGAGTTCGAGACCAGCATGACCAACATGGAGAAACTCTGTCTCTACTAAAAAAATACAAAATTAGCCGGGCGTAGTGGGATGTAATCCCAAGTAGCTACTCGGGAGGCTGAGGCAGGAAAATGGCATGAACCCAGGAGGTGGAGCTTGTAGTGAGTGGAGATCGTGCCACTGCACTCCAGCCTGGTGACAGAGTGAGACTACGTTTCAAAAAAAAAATTAGTCAGGTGTGGTGGTAGGTGCCTATAATCCCAGCTACTAAAAAAAAAAAAAAAAAAAGAGAGAGAGAGAGAGAAGGGAAAAAAAAAACTATGTGATACAATAAATATTTGTTATTTAAGCTGTGAGGAATTAACTCAGGGGGAATTTGTTAGACAGCAATAGATGACTACTACACTGCTATCTGCATCCAACCGGTAGGTGGAGAAGAGAGAGAGGGCACATTAGAAGTTCCCTAATGGCTGTGGCTGGAAGTGAGGCAGGGCCCTTCTCATTGGCCAGAACCACTCACATAACCCTAGTGACTTGCAAGGGATGATGGGAGATATAATCCCCCCAGGGGCACTCTTACACGATAACAAATATATATTTGGTCTCTGTCCCCCCAGTTTCTGGGACAGAGCTCTGAAACCCCTTATAATTTCCCAAATGTTAGGGATGCCAGCAGCATCTTTTGTTCTAATATTTGATCTTTGACCCCAGTTCCCGACAAAGGGCTCCTAAATCCCTTGGAATTCCCCGAGTAATGGGAACACCATTTTTTCTTTTTTCTTTTTATTTTCTTCTTCCTTTCTTTTTTTTTTTTTTTTTGTTTGAGACAGCGTCTGGCTCTGTCACCAGGCCGGAGTGCAGTGGTGCAATCTCCACACACTGCAACCTCTGCCTCCTGGGTTCAAGCAAGTCTCCTGCCTCAGCCTCCCAAGTAGCTGGGACTACAGGCGCCCGCCACCACGCCCGGCTAATTTTTGCATTTTTAGTAGAGACGGGGGTTTCACCATGTTGGCAAGGTTGGTCTGGAACTCCTGACTTCAGGTGATCCACCCCCTTGGCCTCCCAAAGTGCTGGGATTACAGGCGTGAGCCACCACACCCAGCTGAAAGCACATTTTTTTCTAATGAGGTGACTCTTGGTGGGCTCCTGATGGGGACTGATCACCAGCAAGACACAGTATTAGAAGTGTGGAACCTGTAGCCCCATCCCACTCCACATCTTTCCAGAAGAAGAGGGAACTGGAGCTGGAAGTACTAATCTATCCTACTTATGTGCTGAAGTCTCCATAAAAATCCCTAAGGTATGGGGGTAGGAGAGGTTCCGTGTAGGGTCCAGCCCTACGGGGCCTTGTGGGTTTTCTCTTCGTGTGTGGAGATGAGAGATTGTAGAAAGACAGACACGAGACTAAGAGAGAGTATGAAAGACAGCTGGGCCCAGGGGGCCACTACCACAAGTGCGTGGAGCCCATTAGTGGCCTCGAATGCCTGGATGCGCTGCTATTTATTGTATACAAGACAACAGGGTAGGGTAAGGAGTGTGAGTCATCTCAAATGATTGATAACGTCAAGCAAGTCATGTGTTCACAGGACAGGTGGCCTTTCCCTTTGTGGTAGCCAAAGCAGAGAGGGAGGACAGCATATGTCAGTGTTTTTTCTACGCACTTATCAGAGAGATCAAAGACTTTAATACTTTCACTATTTCTGCTACTGCTATCTTCTAGGAACTTAAAAGAGGAACCAGGTGTACAGGCGGAACATAAAAGTGGACAAGGAGTGTGACCACTGAAGCACAGCACCACAGGGAGAGGTTGAAGGCTCCGGATGACTGCGGGCAGGCCTGGCTAATGTCCCGCCTCCCACAAGAGGCTGGTGGAGCAGAGTGTTCTCTAACTCCCCCAAGGAAGGGGAAACTCCCTTTCTGGGTCTGCTAAGTAATGGGTGCCTTCCCAGGCACTGGCGCTACCGCAAGACCGAGGTCTGCTAAATAATGGGTGCCTTCCCAGGCGCTGGCGCTACCGCAAGACTGAGGTCTGCTAAGTAACAGGTGCCTTCCCAGGCATTGGTGCTACCATTAGACCAAGGTCTGCTAAGTAATGGGTGCCTTCCCAGGCACTGGTGCTACCACTAGACCAAGGTGTCCTTAAGCCCTTATCTGGAGGTGACAGAGGACTTTCACCCTTGTCTTCTGGTCACTTCTCACCATGTCCCTTCAGCTCCTGACTCTGCATCGCCTGGTTTTTCCTCAGTTATAATAATAAAACAGATTAATACTAAAACTAATAATTGATAATATCCATATATAATCATCTCTATATCCTATTGCTAGTATAACTTTTCATATTCTAAGTATTTTCTTTATTATATTGAAACAGTATGTGCCTTCAATCTCTTGCCTCAGCACCTGGGTGGCTTTCTGCCCACAGTTCCAGGTGGGGAAGCACCCCAACTCCATGGAGACGCCCAACCTGGAAGCTCCCCCAATCCCATCCTGTGCTCCCGTGCTCGGGAGGCGTTCAGATGTTGCCCTTTGCACCTCTTTATCTGACAGGTTTTATTTTATTATATGATAAACTGATAAATGTGTTTTCATTAGTTCTGTGAGGCATTGTAGCAAATTTCTGAGCCTAAGGAGGGAGTCATGGGAACCCCCATTCCTAGCCAATCAGTCAGAAGCTCGGGTGAGACCACGTGGACTTGTGATTGGCATCTCCCAAGGGGCAGCCTCGTGGGACTGAGCCTTTCACCTGTGGGATCCGATGCTATCTCCAGGTAGATAATGTCAGAATTGGACTGAATTGTGGGACACCCAGCTTGGGTAGGAGAATTTGTCAGCGTGGGAAAAACCCCACGAACCTGGTCACAGAAGTGTTGAGTGTGAGCCTGAGAAAAACGGGTGGTTTTTTCTAGATAAGATCCATGGAAGGGAAACACAATTATTATTATTTTTTTTAGACAGATCTCTCTCTGTCGCCCAGGCTGGAGTGCAATGGCGCGATCTTGGCTCACTGCAAGCTCCGCCTCTCGGGTTCACGCCATTCTCCTGCCTCAGCCTCCCGCCTCCCAAGTAGCGGGGACTCCAGGCGCCCACCACCACGCCCGGCTAATTTTTTGTATTTTTAGTAGAGAAGGGCTTTCACCGTGTTAGCCAGGATGGTCTCAATCTCCTGACCTTGTGATCCTCCCGCCTCGGCCTCCCAAAGTGCTGGGATTACAGGCGTGAGCCACCGCGCCCGGCCAGGGAGCCTTTAGTGAGTTTAAATGTTGTTGCATTATTTCCTTTGCTAAATTTGGTTTCACGGGGAACATATTTCCTGGCCCCTGGGATTTGGGTGTGTATCCTGGTCTGTGACGCAGGCCAGGAGCTGGCATGTGACGCGAACCGGAGGTCACTTCCCGGAGCAGGTCAGCGAGGGGCGCTCTGGAGCTGTTGCCTAGCCACTAGTGACGTCATGGGCTTTCAGTCATTCCTATTGGGTGCTCTTAGTGCTCTATCTTCAAACTCAGCAAACGGCCCTTGGAAAAGACTCTGAACTGAGGCTTCTGGAAAAAAGAATCCGAGCTTCCACGTCATTCCAGAAATACCCCCCTCACCTTATTTATTTATTTATTTATTTATTTATTTATTTATTTATTTATTTATTTGAAACAAAGTCTGACTCTGTCGCCCAGGATGGAGGGCAGTGGCGCGATCTCTGCTCACTGCAACCTGGAACTCCTAGACTCAAGCGATCCTCCCACCTCAGCCTCCCGGGCGTGATCTTGGCTCATTGCAGCTTCTGCCTCCTGGGTTCAAGTGATTCTCCTGCTTCAGCCTCCCAAGTAGCTGGGACTACAGGCGCCCACCACTACGCCTGGCTAATTTTTGGTTTTTGGTTTTTGTTTTTTTGAGACGGAGTCTCACTCTGTCGCCCAGGCTGGAGAGCAATGGCGCGGTCTCGGCTCACTGCAACCTCTGCCTCCTGGGTTCAAGCAATCTCTCCTGCCTCAGCCTCCCGGGTAGCTGGGATTATAGGCACCCGCCACCACACCGGGCTACTTTTTGTATTTTTAGTACAGACGGGGTTTCACCATGTTGCCCAGGCTGTTCTCAAACTCTTGGACCTTGTGATCTGCCGGCCTCGGCCTCCCAAAGTTCTAGGATTACAGGCGTGAGCCACCACGCCCGGCCTAATTTTTGTATTTTTAGTAGAGACGGGGTTTTGCCATGTTGCCCAGGCTAGTCCCGATCTCCTGGCCTCAAGGAATCTGCCCGCCTCAGCCTCCCAAAGTGCTGGGATTACATTTGTGAGGCACCATGCCCAGCTCAGGGGACAAAAGTTTAAACAAGTATTGGTCACGTAGGCATGGCAGACTGCACGTGTGACTGACCTCAGATACTCCAGCTGCCTCCTCCTGAGGGGTGGGCTAGAACAGGGACTGGTAACCAGGAGTTAATGGATCGGGGCCTGATGCCTAAATCTTTTGAATTTACATGCAAAATATGGGCATATAACATGAGCAGTGGTTCAGGATGTGGGCACTGAAGAGAGAGAGCCTGAGTTCCCCCACCTCTTACTACTGGAGTAACCAGGGGCAGGCGACTTCTGAATTTCAGTGTTCTTATCTGCACAAGTGGAAGTAAGAGAAATACTGTAGGGCAGTGCCTTCTAGCGGGCTTAGAGGAAGCGTCTGGACACAGTAGCTATTACTTATTTGCTTAGTCTTTAGCATTCTGCACGTTTTTTTGTTTGTTTGTTTGTTTGACACGGAGTCTCACTCTGTTGCCCAGGCTGGAGTGCAGTAGTGGGATCTCAGTTCACTGCAACATACTCCTCCCAGGTTCAAGCGATTCTCCTGCCTCAGCCTCCCAAGTAGCTGGGACTACAGGCACCTGCCACCACGCCCGGCTAATTTTTGTATTTTTAGTAAAGACCGGGTTTCACCATATTGACTAGGCTGCTCTCGAACTCCTGACCTTGTGATCCGCCCGCCTCGGCCTCCCAAAGTGCTGGGATTACAGGCGTGAGCCACAGCGCCCGGCCAAGCATTCTGCACATTTTATAAGCTGATATTTCCTTTTCCGAGTGTGGTAAAATGCAAATAACATATAATTTACCATTTTAAAGAGTAAAGTAATTGGCAATTAGTACATTCACAAAGTTGTGTGACCCACATGATGAAATGTTGAGAGATTTTCATCATCCCAAAGGGAAACCTCATGGCCACTAAGCAGTCACTCCCTGTTCCTTCCTCTCCTGGCAATCTCTAATTTGCACTCTGTCTCGATATACATTTTTTTTTTTTTTTTTTTGAGACGAAGTTTTGCTCTTGTTGCCTAGGCTGGAGTGCAATGGCGCGATCTCAGCTCACTGCAACCTCTGCCTCCCGGGTTCAAGTGATTCTCCTGCCTCAGCCTCCTGAGCACCTGGGATTACAGGTGCGTGCCATCATGCCTGGCTGATTTTTGTATTTTTGGTAGAGACGGGGTTTCTCCATGTTGGCCAGGCTGGTCTCGAACTCCCAATTTCAGGTGAGTTGCCCACCTCGGCCTCCCAAAGTGCTGAGATTACAGGCATGAGCCACCGCACCCAGCCACAACATTTTATTTTACCATTCATCTGCGGTGGACATTTGAGTTGGTTCCACATTTGGGCTATTATAAATGATACTACTATGTACTTTCATGTACAAAGTTTTGTTTCAATACCTATTTTTGTTTTTAATTATTTCAGGTATATACCTAGGAGTGGAATTACTGGATCATATCGATAATTGTTTTTTTTGTTTGTTTTTTTAGAGACAGGGTCTTGCTATATTGGCCAGGCCGGTCTCGAATTCCTAGGCTTAAGCAATCCTGCCACCTCAGCATCCCCAAAGTGCTGGGATTACAGGCATGAGCCACTGCACCTGGCCAGATTATTATTATTTTTTTTTTTTGAGACAGTCTCTCTCTGTCACCCAGGCTAGAGTGCAGTGGTGCGATCTCGGCTCACTGCAACCTCTGCCTCCCGGGTTCAAGTGATTCTCCTGCCTCAGCCTCCTGAGTACCTGGGATTACTGCCCACCACCACACCGGGCTAATTTTTGTACTTTTAGTACAGACAGGATTTCACCGTGTTGGCCAGGCTGGTCTCCAACTCCTGACCTCAGGTGATCCACCTGCCTCGGCCTCCCAAAGTGCTGGGATTACAAGCTTGAGCCACCATGATCAGCCAGCCAGTGTTACAATGCCTCAGGGGAGTCTTTCCAAACACTCATCCCTTGAGATGTTTGTAAACTTGTATAACGCCATAAAAATGGTTTTAACCACTCACACATTTGTTAGAAATGCTTGTTCCCTGGTGCCATAAAGAAATAGCGCTTGAACATAAATTTAATTTCCTCAGCAAGGCCTTTTTTTTTTTTTTTTTTTGAGACGGAGTTTCACTCTTGTTGCCCAGGCTGGAGTGCAATGGCACAATCTCGGCTCACTGCACCCTCGGCCTCCGAGGTTCAAGCAATTCTCCTGTCTCAGCCTCCCGAGTAGCTGGGATTACAGGCATGCACCACCACGCCCGGCTAATGTTGTATTTTTAGTAGAGACGGGGTTTCTCCATTTTGGGCAGGCTGGTCTCAAACTCCTGACCTCAGGTGATCTGCCCACCTCGGCCTCCCAAAGTGCTGGGATTACAGGCATGAGCCACCAAGCCCTGCCAGCAAGGCCATTTTTACTTTCTGCAGAAAAAGTACACTTGCCAGCAGTTTTGCCATGAGAGTACACCCAACAAAGGAGACAGGGTCATTTATAACGTCACGCATCCACCCTACTGCTGTGTCCGGTTTCCATTGGCTGGAACGGGACTTCACATTCTGTATTTGTCCCGATTGGCTAGCAACTTGGAACTTTTTTTTTTTTTTTTTTTTTTTTTTTGAGACGGAGTCTCGCTCTGTCGCCCAGGCTGGAGTGCAGTGGCGCAATCTCGGCTCACTGCAAGCTCCGCCTCCCGGGTTCACGCCATTCTCCTGCCTCAGCCTCTCCGAGTAGCTGGGACTACAGGCGCCCGCCACCACGCCCGGCTAATTTTTTGTATTTTTAGTAGAGACGGGGTTTCACTGTGGTCTCGATCTCCTGACCTCGTGATCCGCCCGCCTCGGCCTCCCAAAGTGCTGGGATTACAAGCGTGAGCCACCGCGCCCGGCCAACTTGGAACTTTTTAAAAGAGGCAAAGGCAGAGGAGAACAAAGGAAGGGGGAAGTAACTTGTGGAATGCTGAGAAAGGTGAAAACACCTTTAAATAAGGAAGAGGAACAGGCTATGACCTAATGCTTGCTTGGACCAGTATAAGCATGCCAGGGCAAACATTTAGGCTAAATTGTGGGAGCTAAGAACATAAAGTACATTGATTTATTACGGCTAGCAGATATTTAAGAATGTTAGCACAGGTCTTTGAATACATTTTGCTTCTAAGAGAAGTTACTATTTATTCCTAATTAGACGGGGAGGAAAGTTTCTTTGAAGAGGAACCTCTACTTTAATTTTTACACATTGCTAACTGATGAAATTGTATTTGGAGACTCACTCTGTAAATTGCCTCTTTCCTTATTTTTCCATTTTTTATTTTTAGTTTACTTATTTATTTATTTTGAGACTCAGTGTCACTCTGTCACCCAGGCTGGAGTGCAGTGGCTCAATCTTAGCTCATTGCAACCTCCGCCTCCCGGGTTCAAGGGATTCTCCTGCCACGCTGGTTTCACTGTGTTGGCCAGGCTGGTCTCAAACTCCTGACTTCCAGTGATCTTCCCGCCTCGGCCTCGGAAAGTGCCGGGATCACAGGTGTGAGCCACTGCGCCCGGCCCTCTCCTCTTTTGGCCTTTGGCGTTATACTCAACACTGACCACCAGATGGTGCTGCAGGCACATCACAGTGTTGCCTGAAGCACAGCATGCTGTGGCTGGGTTATTACAGCTGAGATTTATTTACCTGGATTTATTATTTTTATTTTTATTTATTTATTTTTCGGTAGGAAAGGTAGGGCCCGCTATTTACCAGGTTTTTTTTTTTAAGTGACAGAGAAAGACTGTCTTACACACACACACACACACACACACACACAGCTTATAAAACAGTTTAACGGACGGGTGCAGTGGCTCATGCCTTAATCTCAGCATTTTAGGAGGCTGAGGCGGGAGGATGACCTGAGGTCAGGACTTCAAGACCAGCCTGGCCAACATAGTGAAACCCTGTCTCTACTAAAAATACAAAAATTAGCCAGGTGTGGTGGTTCACACCTGTAGTCCCAGCTACTCGGGAGTCTGAAGCAGGAGAATTGCTTGAACCTGGGAGGCGGAGGTTGCAGTGAGCCGAGATCACGCCATTGCACTCCAGCCTGGGCGACAGAGAGAGACTCCGTCTCGAAAAAAAAAAAAAACAACAGTTTTTAGGCCCCATCATGCCTCTGTGTGATTCTCTGTGTCCTAATCTTGGACACACACACACACACACACACACACACACACACACACACACACTTATTTATTTTTCTCGAGACAGAGTATTGTTCTGTTGCCGAGGCTGGAGTGCAATGTTGTGATCTTGGCTCCATGCAGCCTTCACCTCCCAGGTTCAAGCAATTCTCCTGCCTCAGCCTCCAGAGTAGCTGAGATTACAGGTGCCACCACCACACGCGGCTAATTTTTCTATTTTTAGTAGATACAGGGGTCTCGCCATGTTCGCCAGGCTGGTCTCAAACTCCTGGCCTCAGGTGATCCACCCGCCTCGGCCTCCCAAAATGCTGGGATTACTGGCGTGAGCCACGGCGCCCAACCCTGTTTGTTATTTTAAAATGAAGACATCCTTAAGCATGAAAATGTCTTTAAATATTTTGAAAAAAGTTTTCTAAAGCTATGAAGGCCTATAGTACCCTAAGTCTTATATAATTAAATTATAATTAAAGATTTAATCTGGCCGGGCACGGTGGCTCACGCCTGTAATCCCAGCACTTTAAGAGGCCTGGGTGGGAGGATCACAAGGTCAGGAGATCGAGACCATCCTGGCTAACATGGTGAAACCCCGTCTCTACTAAAAATACAAAAAATTAGGCGGGCGTCGTGGCGGGCGCCTATAGTCCTAGCTACTGGGGAGGCTGAGGCAGGAGAACAGCATGAACCCGGGAGGCGGAGCTTGCAGTGAGCCATGATCGCGCCACTGCACTCCAGCCTGGGCTACAGAGCGAGACTCCATCTCAGAAAAAAAAAAAAAAAAAAAAATTAATCTTTGCAGATATTCATTTTCTCACAGAATTGGACTCTTTTTCTTTTTTCTTTTTTTTTTTTTTTTTTAGACAGGGTCTTGCTCTGTTACCCAGGCTGGAGTGCAGTGGCATGAACACAGCTCACTGCAGCCTGGAACTCTTGGCCTAAACCCATCCTCCTATCTCAGCCTACCGAATAGCTGGGACCACAGGCACACGCCACCACACGCAGCTAATTTTTTTATTTTTTGTAGAAGGTGGGGGGGTCTCACTATGTTGCCCAGGGTGGTCTCGAACTCCTGGGCTCAAGTAATCCTCCTGCCTTGGCCTCCCAGAATGCTGGGATTATAGGCATGAGGCACCAACACAAAGTTATTTTCTAAAGTGAGCTGCAGCACCAACACTCACACCTACTTGCTGTGTGCCCACCACTACTCATGGACAGCAGTTCTTGAACCCTTTGGTCCCAAGACCCCTTCACATTCTCAAAAATCACTGAGGCTGAGCACGGTGACTCACGCCTGTAATCCCAGCATTTTGGGAGGCCAAGGTGGGTGGATCACGAGGTCAGGAGTTCGAGACCATCCTGGCTAACACAGTGAAACCCCCATCTCTACTAAAAATACAAACAGGGACAGACGAGACTCACTCAAAAAAAAAAAAAAAAAATTACTGGCTTGTGGCAGGCACCAAACCACTACGGAGGCTGAGGCAAAGGCAGAGATTGCAGTGAACTGAGATTGCGCCACTGCACTCTGGCCTGGGTGACAGAGTGAGACTCCATCTCAATAATAATAATAATAATAAATTGATGGCCGGGCACGGTGGCTCATGCCTGTAATCCCAGCACTTTGGGAGGCCGAGGCGGGTGGATCGCGAGGTCAAGCGATAGAGACCATCCTGGCCAACACGGTAAAACCCCTTCTCTACTAAAAATACAAAAAAAAAAAAAAAAATTAGCTGGGTGTGGTAACGCACACCTGTAGTCCCAGCTACTCGGGAGGCTGAGATAGGACAATCACTTGAACCCAGGAGGCAGAGGTTGCAGTGAGCCAAGATCATGCCTCTGCACTCCAGCCTGGCGACAGAGCAAGACTCGGTCTTAATAATAATAATAATAATAATAATAATAATAATTGATTACATTGTACCTGGTCTAGAAAAGAAAAAAGAAAAAAAATCATTGATGACAGTATCTTAGGCTGGGGGTGGTGGCTTGTGCCTGTAATCTCAACACGGGAGACCAAGGTGGAAGGATCGTTTGAGATCAGCCTAGTGGGAACTTGTCTCTACAAAAAATAAAAAATAATAAAATTAGGCCTGGTACAGTGGCTCATGACTGTAATCCCAGCACTTTGGGAGGATAAGATGGGCAGATCGCTTGAGTGCAGGAGTTTGAGACCAGCCTGGGCATTATATTAAGACCCTGTCTGTACAAAAAAAAAGTTAAAAATTAGGCAGGCATAGTGGCACATGCCTGTGATTCCAGCTGCTTGGGAGACTGAGGTGAGAGAATCGTCTGAGTCTGGGAGGTCGAGGCTGCAGTGATTACTGCAGTACACTGATTGTGTCACTGTACTCCAGCCTATAGATACACATGTGTATATATATACGTAGAGGTGGCACTTGTGAATTCTTTTTTAATTTTATTATTTTTATCTTCTTTTTGAGACAGAGTCTTGCTCTGTCACATAGGCTGGAATGCAGTAGCACAGTCTCAGCTCATTACAACCTCTGCCTCCCGGGTTCAAGTGATTCTCCCGCCTCAGCCTTCCAAATAGCTAGGATTACAGGCATGCACCATGATGCCTGGCTATTTTCTGTATTTTTATTTTATTTATGTATTTATTTAGAGACAGAGTCTTGCTCTTGTTGCCCAGGCTGGAGTGCAATGGCGTGATCTCGGCTCACTGCAACCTCCACCTCCTGGATTCAAGCGACTCCTGTCTCAGCCTCCCGAGTAGCTGGGATTACAGGCACCCACCACCACGCCCAGATAATTTTTGTATTTTTAGTAGAGATGGGGTTTCACCATGTTGGCTAGGCTGGTCTCGAACTCCTGACCTCAGCTTCCCAAAGTGCTGGGATTACAGGCATGAGCCACCTCACCCAGTCTATTTTTTGTATTTTTAGTAGAGACAGTGTTTCCCCATGTTGGCCAAGCTGGTCTGGAACTCCTGACCTCAAGTAACGAGCCTGCCTTGGCCTCCCAAAGTGCTAGGATTACAGGCGTGAGCCACCACACCCAGCCTTAATTTTATTTTAAGTTCTGGGGTACATGTGCAGGACATGCAGGTTTGTTACATAGGTAAACGTGTGCCATGGTGGTTTGCTGCACCTGTCAACCCATCACCTGGTATTAAGCCCTGCATCCATTAGCTATTTATCCTGATGCTCTCCCTCCCCGCTGCCCTGCAACAGGCCCCAGTGTACGTTGTTCCCCTCACCATGTCCTTGTGTTCTCATAGTTCAGCTCCCATTTATAAATGAGAACATGCGGTGTTTGGTTGGTTTTTTTTTTAGACGGAGTCTCGCTCTGTCGCCGAGGCTGGAGTGCAGTGGCACGATCTCTGCTCACTGCAATCTCTGCCTCCTAGGTTCAAGCGATTCTCCTGCCTCAGCCTCTCAAGTAGATGGGATTATAGGCACTCTCCACCACGTC
This sequence comes from Hylobates moloch, assembly GCF_009828535.3. NCBI lineage: Eukaryota > Metazoa > Chordata > Mammalia > Primates > Hylobatidae > Hylobates > Hylobates moloch. The sequence continues at coordinate 36,621,879 of NW_026652287.1, read as the reverse complement.
CAGCTGTTTTTTTTTTTTTGTATTTTTAGTAGAGATGGGGTTTCACCATGTTGGCCAGGCTGTTCTTGAACTCCTGACTTCAGGTGATCCGCCCACCTTGGCCTCCCAAAGTGCTGGGGTTACAGGCATGAGCCACAGTGCCCGGTCTTTTTTTCAAGACAGTCTTGCTCTGTCACCCAGGCTGGAGTGTGGTGGCACAATCACAGCTCACTGCAGCCTCGACCTCCCGGGCTCAGGCGATCCTCCCACCTCAGCCTCTGGAGTAGCTGGGACTACACTCACATGCCACCTCGCCTGGTTAATTTTTTTGTATTTTCTGTACAGATGGGATCTCACTGTTGCTCAGCCTGGTCTCAAGCAATCCTCCCACCTCAGCCTCCCACAGTGCTGGAATTGCAGGCGTGAGTCACCACACCCAGTCTAAACTCTTCCACGTTTAATCCCTCCAGCAGGTGAGAGTATCGTGCCTCACTCCACACCCATTAGGGTCCCGTGACTACAGTCCTGGCTGCGGGCACTGGGCCACGTCTGGGTGTAGAAAGACCCCTTGGGCCAGGTAGCGGACTGCAGGCTGGAACAAGGGTGCCAGTAGAAGACAACAGCTGAGCTGAGGCCAGGGCCTAGGGGACAAAGAGGCGGGGGAACGGACAGCAGAGTCAGGGGGCAGGAGGAACAGGGATCGGGGCCTGGTGGGCTTCGAGAGGAAAGGATGCAGCACCTAGGGGGCTGGCCTAGTGACTGGGTGATGGGAAAGTAGGGGAGGAGCTGGTTGGTGGGGGGCAGAGAGTAAGTTCAGTGTCAGAGACATGAAATGCTCCCCCAGGTTGGAGAAACCGTCAGAACACTGGGGGCTCGGATGACTGGGTCCTTCAGAATAAAATGGGCTGAGGAAGCAGGATTCCTGTGTTAAAGCCCCAGAGTCGCGCCACTGAAGAAGCCCGACAATGCGTGTTCTTTGGCATTTTATTTCAAAATTGCAGCAAAGAGAAAAAAAAAAAAAATCAACGGCAACACCAGGGGTCTGGCCTGAGAATGGGGAGATCCGGAATCGGGGCCAAGGTGTATCCTTGACCTCACGACGAGGAGCAATGGGCGGACCTGAACCCGAGACGAAGGGCTGGGGGCCAAGATGCCTGGGTCGGCCCTTACGGCTTTGGGAGTGTCGCAACCACATGGGGGCGCCAGAGACCCAGACACCGCCCGCGGGCCTTTTATTTCGTATTGCACTTCAGGTTGAGTCATTGGTAGAGAGGCGAGTGCTGGCGTGACAAGATGCTACGGGTCTGTGGATCTGGAGCACAGCCTGCAGCTTCACACCGGGAACATCCACTCGTGGGCTCTGATTCCGTACTGCGGAACAACGGAGGCAGTGCCCGAGGTGGAAGCTGCACTACAACTCCCAGTAGGCCCTGGGGTGTTCCAGGCCCAGTGCCTACGGAGCTGTGCCCCAGCGGCTCACGGGAAATGTAGTCCACTTCCTAGAAGGCCCCCAACAATGATGGGAACTGGGAACCAAGGCTAAGGCGGCGCAGAGGCTTCCGGGAGAGGCAGTTTTGAAGATAGGAATTATGGCCAGGCCTCTAAGGCTCTTGGAAAAAGTCACTTTCAGCTCAGAAAGCCCAGATAGTCAGAGGATGTATAGTTCTAGGTCCTGATGCACAAAAGTTTACAGAAATGTAGCTCTAGGTCTGGGAAAGGAGCCCAGAGATTCTTGGGAAAGACATCTTGGCCCAGAAGACGGGAATGCCCCAGAGATTTCTGGGATTAAACAGTCTGGTGCCAGAGAGGGGCCAAGGTCCAGAGGCTCATGGGAAGAAGCTTTCTCCGGCCAAAGGGATAGCCCAGGGCTCCAGGGAATCTTGGGAGGCCAACCTCTGAGATGGCCAGAGGGCTGGCTAAGGTCTCAGAGATTCATGGAAAGGGCCTTTCTCCCACCAGGGCACCTACGGGCAGCAGAGGATCACAGGGAGGGAGTTTCTCCCACCAGGGCACCCAGGAGCCACAGAGGATCACAGGAGGGGGTTTCCAAAGCCAAAGACATATCCAGGGCTCCGGGAGCTCACAGGAAAGGGTGATTTAGCCCCAAGGGGTTTTCCAGGGCACAGAGCAGCACAGAAAGCCCGCTCTCCAGGGCCTCAATAAGAAAGGCCATTATCTGTTCCTGGTACTACTGAAGTAGGCTGGCTCTTAGTCCAGGGGCTCATGGGACACCAGCTTCTCCAGGGAACAAGCTCCCAGCCCATTCCCCGGCTCCCTGCAGCTCACCTGGATCTCCTTCAGCTCCTTCTGGAAGCGGAGGATCAGCTCAGGCCCATTTTCCATGGTGGGAATGTGGAGGTTCTGGGACAGAAGGTGCGGTGAGGACCGAGCTCCTCCCCTCCTTCCCTCCCACCCACAATGGCAGCCCCGCCTCACCCTGTCTTTGTATAGGATTCGGTGCACTGGGCAGACCTGGCAAGCAGTGCCCGAGCCAAAGACTTCCCGCACACGGCCCTCCTCCAGGGCCCGCAGCAACTGCTTCATGGTGATCGTGCGCTCTGCCACCCGGAACTCACCCTGCAGGGCAGTTGGCAGAGACACGTGTCCCCAGAGGGTTGCCCTGCTGCAGACCTCCACCTCTCCCTCCTTGAGGATAGTGAGAGAGACAGAGGCCCAACGGGAGAGACAGACCCAGGAGAAGGGGCAGAGACATGCCAGTGTGCCCCAGTCCCAGCCCTCTGATGCCCTGGCCCCTGGCACATGGTGCCCATCACCAGAAGATGCCATGTCCTCACCCAGGTCTGAGCCAGGTCCAGTAGACTCTGTCTGACCACTCCAGGCAGGATGACACCATTCAGCGGGGGCGTCACCAGCTCCAGCACTAGGGCAGGTGTAAGGGGTGGAAGATGTGACCTCTCACCCCCTAGCACCCCCCGTCGTAGGAGCCACGTCCTTCCCCCATCCCAGAATCCCTGGGGCCTGTAACCTGCCAGGAATGATGGTGCCATCCACTTCCACCAGGGTTCGGGCTGGGTCATGGGTGGGCTTACCCCCATCTTCGTGGGTCCAGTAGACAAAGATGTTCATGGTTCCCACCTCGGTGAGCTGGTGGTCGGGCCCATACAGCCAGAGGACCTGTTCACAGCCCTGCTTGAGTGCCTCCTGTTGCACTAACACGGTGGGCCCATAATTCCTGGTGGAGGGCAGCCTGATTGGGTGTGGCAAGGGAGCCCCATCCTTCCCCAACCCAGCCCCAGAGGAGGCTCATCCTGCTCTCTCCCGTCTCCCTGCTCACAGCTCTCCCAGGGCTCCCCAGTTCCCCTGAGGCAAAATCCCTGACTTTTCATTTGGCATCAGGACCCTAAGTGGTTATGTCCCCTCTCTCCTGTCTCTTCCCATTTTTCTTTCTTTTTTTTTTTTTTAAGACGGAGTCTTGCTCTGTCACCCAAGTTGGAGTGCTGTGGTGCGATCTTGGCTCACTGCAACCTCCGCCTCCCAGGTTCAAGAGATTCTCCTGCCTCAGCTTCTCTTGACCTGGTGATCTGCCTGCCTCGGCCTCCCAAAGTGCTGGGATTACAGGCGTAAGCCACCGCACCTAGCCCGCCCTCACCCGTTTCATAGTGACCAAATCCTCGGCTGTCATTCAAAACCATTTCTTTTTTTTTTTGAAACAGAGTCTTGCTCTGTCGCCCAGGCTGGGGCTAGAGTGCAGTGGTGCGATCTCAGCTCACTGCAACCTCCACCTCTCGGGTCCAAGCGATTCTCATGCCTCAGTCTCCTGAGTAACTGAGGCATGCAGCACTATGTCCGGCTAATTTATATTTATTATTTATATTTATATTTATATTTGTATTTATATGCCCACCTCAGCCTCCCAAAGTGCTGGGATTACAGGAGTGAGCCACAGCTCCCGGCCTTAATTTTTATATTTTTAGTAGAGATGCGGTTTCACCATGTTGGCCAGGCTGGTCTCAAACTCCCGACCTCAAGTGATCCGCCCACCTCAGCCTCGCAAAGTGCTGGGATTACAGGCGTGAGCCACCGTCCCTGGCTCCAAAACCATTTCTGTTGTCACCTCAAGAGGTGTTTCCAGACCTCCAGGCTGGGTGCTGGACCTTCCCTGGACTCCCCCAGTGAATTGGGCTACCTGGATGACTTTCTGTGTCTCTCTCCCAGAGAAAGCCTCTCCCCTCAGCTGCTAACAAGCCTCCCATGGCTCCCCAGTGCCCCAGGACAAGACCCTAGCCTCCATCCGGTGTTCCAGGCCTGCCTGGGTCTATGAATACTTCAGCATTTTGCACAACCCAGACTTATTTTTGTAACCGGAACATCTGTGATCCTATTCCTTCTGTCCCTGTACACATGGTCCCCAGGATTGGAAACAGTTTGCTGACTTTTGTACCCAGGAAACCCCCTCCTCCCCCCTCATCAGACCATCAGACCCAGTTGAAGGGTCGTCTCTTCTGTGAAACCTTTTTTTTTTTTTTGAGACAGAGTTTCGCTCTGTTGCCCAGGCTGGAGTGCAGTGGCGCGATCTCGGCTCACTGCAAGCTCTGTCTCCTGGGTTCTCGCCATTCTCCTGCCTCAGCCTCCTGAGTAGCTGGGACTACAGGTGCCCACCACCAAGACTGGCTAATTTTTTTTTTTCTATTTTTAGTAGAGATGGGGTTTCACTGTGGTAATCAGGATGGTCTCAATCTCATGACCTCGTGATCTGCCCGCCTCAGCCTCCCGAAGTGCTGGGATTACAGGCGTGAGCCACCACCTCTGGCCTCTGTGAAGCCTTTCACAATGCCCTGGGTCACCTCCCCAGAGAACATGCAGCTCTGAATACTGGGGCTCCCACCAGCCTGGGAGACCCGGAAGAGCGGGGCTCGGGGCTGACTCATCTGTGTCCCCAGCTTCTGCCAGCACAGGGCCTGGCCCTCAGGAGACCTCCCAGGATGTGGCTGAAAGGACCTGAATGCACCCCCAGCTGGGGCCACATTCCTGTCCCAACACGCCAGTGCCCACCCTCTGCCTTGGTTGCCCAGGAGACCCAGCTGTCTCCTTCCTGCCCTGCTGAGCTGAGGCCACTGGGAGACAGATTTACACAGAAAGTCTACACGGGGGTGAGGGGCTTTGGAGGCTCAAACGACTGTGGGAGCTGGGTATGGGGAGCGCAGCCCAGCCTGGGGGATCAAGGGAGGCTTCTGGGGCGAGAGGCCAATGAGCTGAGTGTAAGCTTCGTTCCTGCAGGCTTCCAGGGACTAGTCCTGGTTTCCCCACTGACCTCCACCCAATGCCTTCCCATCTGTGTGCCTTTTTGTCCATCTGGAAAATAATCCCCTCCTCCTTCCTTCCATGGTTTGTTTCCAGGGACCAGGGAGGTCACTTAGCACTGAGCCCTGCACGGTGCTGATGATGTCACCTTCGTGTGACATCCAGAGGCACGGCCGAAAGCACACACGCTGGTCCCTGTGTCTCCAACGCCCCGTGTGCCAGTCGTTCTGGGGTCAGGGGTGCTACTTACCCCCCTAACTTGTAGTTGCCGACCCCGCCCACCCAGGCCCGGATGAAGGCTGGGTCGGCCAGGAGGGAGACCGGGGTCACGGAGCCTCCAGGGAAGTAGGTGCCCACTGGGCAGAGAATGACGAACAGGAGCGCGTGCGTGGGCTGGCTGACACCCAGCGACGGCTGTGACGGGTAAAGGGGTAGCGTCAGGAGTCCAGGCCCCCAGTCCCTTCCCCTCCCCAGACCCAGGCCTCCAGGACCCCACCCCTGCCCTGCAGAATCCAACCCCCGCCGCCCAGTTTCCCAGCCCTGGAGTTGGGCCCACCTGGTTCCCAATGAGCACAGGCCGCACATAGAGGCTGGTGCCGGCGGCGTCAGGGACCCAGTCCTTGTCCACTTCGATGAGCCGGCGGATGCACTCCAGCAACTCCAACTTGTCAAAACTCTGGGTGGGATTCTGAATGAGTCAAGGGGCCCTTGCTGCCCCGGCCCCAGCCCTCCTCCCCACCCTGGTGGACCGGGCCCCTCACCGGCAGGCACATGCGCATGGCTGAGCGCAGCATCCGGTCCATGTTCAGCCAGGGGCGGAAGAGGCGCACCTGCTGGTCTTCGCCTTTGAACGCCTTCATGCCCTCAAACAGCTGCGGGGACACGCGGGCGGGAGGCTCAGAGACTTCTCCAGACAGTCATGAGAGACACCAAGACAGACAGAGACAGATACACAAAGACACAGATAACTGAAAGATGAAGCCAAGAGGAGAGCACCGGGGAGATTTAGCAGCTGGGTCAGAGAGATGGAGAAAAAGAGAGACAGATATAGACAGAGAGACAAACAGGTAGAGACACACGGAGATTCAAGAAAGCAAAGGACATGACCGGGCTCAGTGGCTCACACCTGTAATCCCAGCACTTTGGGAGGCCGAGGCAGGAGGATCACTTGAGTGTAGGAGTTCGTGACCAGCCCAGGCATTACAGCAAGACCCCATCTCCATCAAAAAATATGAAAAATTAGCCAGACGTGGTAGCACGTGACTGGAGTCCCAGGTATTTGGAAGGTAGTGGGAGGATCACTTGAGCCTGGGAGTTTGAGACTGCAGTGAGCCACATCATGCAACTGCACTCCAGCCTGGGACCTAGTTTTTTTTTCTGGAGACTCTGTCCCTGATCACTGCCCCATGGTTCCAAGTTTGCTTGTTCAGCATCTGCTCTACTGCACAGTGGAAGAGCCTGGAAGGCAGGGATTACCCTTGACACGTTTACCAGACAGCCCCTCCTGCAGTCCCGTGCACCAGGGTAGGCAGTGCTTGGCACAGAGTGTTTTTGTTTTGTTTTGAGACAGGGTCTCACTCTGTCGCCCAGGCTGGAGTACAGTGGCGTGATCTCTGCTCATTGCAACCTCCGCCTCTCAGGTCCAAGTGATTCTCGTGCCTCAGCCTCCTCGGTAGCTGGGATTACAGGCGCCCACCACCACGCCCAGCTAATTTTTGTATTTTTAGTTGATCCACCCGCCTCGGCCTCCCAAAGTGCTAGGATTACAGGCATGAGCCACTGGGCCCGGCAGACTTTTTTTTTTTTTTTTTTTTTTTTTTTCCCATAGTGGGTTTTTGATGAATGAATAGATCAATGAATAGATGAAGAATGGAAGACAAGCAAAACTAGCTACAATATTTTGGGGGGATAAAAACAACCACCATAAAAATGAGGGGCAAGAGGGGGCAGGGGCGGGGAGTAGCCATATCAGGTAGTAAAACAGATTATAAATCTACAATGCTTAAAACAGAGTGACACTGCTATATGAGTAGACAGACTGAATAATGGAATAGATAACCAAATATCTATCTAGAGAAAAACTACGTTGAATCTTGATTTCACACCTCACACAGAAAAAATTCCAGATGCATTAAAAGTCTAAATGAAATATATATATATACTATACCATAAAAGCTATAGAAGGAAACAAAAATAACTGTTTTATATCTTGGATTGGGAATTTTATTTTTTATTTTATTTGAGATGGAGTCTCACTCTGTTGCCCAGGCTGAAGTGCAGTGGCTCTATCTTGGGTCACTGCAACCTCTACCTCCCAGGTTCAAGCGATTCTCTTGCCTCAGCCTCCCGGGTAGCTGGGATTACAGGTGCCTACAACCACGCCCGGCTAATTTTTGTGTTTTTGGTAGAGATGGGGTTTTGCCATGTTGGCCAGGCTGGTCTTGAACTCCTGACCTCAGGTGATCTGCCCACCTCGGCCTCCCAAAGTGCTGGGATTACAGGCGTGAGCCACCACGACTGGCCTTTTTTTTTTTTCTTTTCAATTTCTTGTACAGATAGGGTCTCACTATGTTGCCCAGGCTGGTCTTGAACTCCTGAGCTCAAGCAATCACCCTGATTCTTCTTCCCAGCCCCAGATGAATTTTTTAAAACCTAACCTGATAGAAAAATCAGCCTAGCAAATGGACAGTTCACACAAAAGGAAGTACAGGTGGCCCTTAAGCTCGTGAGAGGATAGTCAATTTCATTAATCATTAGGGAGAAAAATACAAATTAAAATTAGTTTGAGCCGGGCGCGGTGGCTCACGCTTGTAATCCCAGCACTTTGGGAGGCCGAGGCGGGCGGATCACGAGGTCAGGAGATCGAGACCACAGTGAAACCCCGTCTCTACTAAAAATACAAAAAATTAGCCGGGCGTGGTGGCGGGCGCCTGTAGTC
>NW_026652287.1:36594580-36608700 GCF_009828535.3 Hylobates moloch | reverse complement strand
CCCCCCCCCCCCGCCGCCCTGGCGCCCCCCTCTCCCGCCATCATCCTGGCTGTCCCTCTCCCGCCACCCCCCTGGCTGTCCCCTCTCCTACCATCACCCCGGCTGTCACCTCTCCCACCATCCCCCCCTAAGCTCCCCTCTATGCCAGAAGAAGCCATGCTTTCTTTCAAGTGAGGCTGGGGGTCTCTACTGGCCTCCACAGGGCCTCCATCAGAGCACAGATCATACTGAGTTATGCCCACAGCATGGGGTTTTCCAAGTGAAGGAACCAGGTCTGCTCATCTCGGGGAACCCAGCATCACCAAGCATGAGCCTGGAGCATGGAAGGCCTCAGAAAACGAATGACGAATGCACAGAAAGGAGAAACACACAGCAAACAAACCAAGAGAGGTGCACCTGGCAAGAGACACAGCAAGGAGGAGGAGATGCAGACAGGGACAGGGAGAGAGGCCGGCCGCCATGCCACCTGCAGGGAGTAGTGGAGGCCGGAGGAGGCTGGGTGCAGCGTGAGGTTCTGGAAGGGCTGGATTCGGGGCTGGCCCCAGCCCTTTTCATTCCATTCCACCATCAACATGTGGTCGGTAAATGTCTTCCCAAACACCAGGGGCTCGCCAGGGCTGGGCTTCTTATGAGGCTTCTGTGTCATTTCCAGCTGCAGGTCTGCAGCCTGAGGAAAGATAGGGGTATCCTAGAATCTGGCCACAACCTCCAAGCTGAAAAACTACAACTCCCATGAAGCCTTGGGCCTCAGACCCATAGAGAAGTAGGACCTGTCACCCTGGAGGATTCTGGGACATGCAGTTTCATCCCTTGTCTGCGGCCCAATGGCAGGCTGTTAAGCTACGACCACTCACTGCCATCTCTGGGCTGTGGACCTTTTGGAGATGCCCAAAACCAGCTGCCAGCCCCCTCCTCTCTCAGAGCCAAGCATCGAGTTCCCTCCTTTCACCTTGAAACTGGAGGAGGCATATCTTCTGGGACCACACAGAAGCCAAGGGACAGAGAGAAGCTTTCGTGCCCAGATCTGGATGGAGAAAGAAGTCAGAGAGGGGGTGAGTGGGGCAGAGCAGAGGCCCTGGCAGCCCGCTCGCCACCTCCTGCACTTGGAGGTCCTGCTGCCCTGCCTGTTCTGTCCCAGTCTCAGTCCATTCTAGATAGGGGCAGGTGGTCCTGAAGGAGGCCAAGTCCCCTCCCTGCCCTGACGAGGGCTCCCTAGAAAGAGCTGAGTCAGCTCCGGCCCCCTCTTCCATGCTGGGGCAAAGTTAAACGCAAGCGCCTCCCACCCCAGAGACCTTTGGTCCCAGCCTGGAGATCAGCTCAGACAAGAAGACGACCAGGGAAGGCACACAGGTAAGTGAAGGCCTCCGGGGACCCAAGTGCTGACGGGCCTTAGAAGACCAACGGACCGACAGGTCCTGCTCCCCCAGGGCTCAGGGGTGCAGACCCCAGGCCCGCCTCCCTCAGACCTAAGTAAGAGTCCAGACTCTAGCTGCCTCCTCCCTCAGACCCGAAGTCTGGGCCCCCAGCCCCTCCTCCCTCAGACCCAGGAGTCCAGGCCTCAGACCCTCCTCCCTTACATCCAGGAGTACAGGCCCCAGCCCCTCCTCCCTTACATCCAGGAGTATAGGCCCCAGCCCCTCCTCCCTCAGACCCAGGAGTCCAGGTCCCCAGCCCCTCCTCCACCAGACCCAGGAGTACATGTGCTTATTGTCTGAAGGTATTCGATCAACTGGGCTCTGATTACCTGAAGCCCAAACCCACTTTGGCAGTGACTCCAATTCCCTTCAGCCCCTGGGGCTGAGGGGCCGCTACAGGGGCCTGGGGAGCCACTGCAGTCCTCACTGCACAAGGCTCAGGCGGGTCCTCCCCGAGGGGAGTAGGGAGAGCAGGTCTGGCTGTGTCCAGCAGGCTGGCCCCTCTCTGGTGACCTTTGACCTCACAATGCCTCTTTCCCCAGCCCTGTGGGGAGGCATTTGGGGCATGAGGTTGAGGGAGACAGAGTGGCCTGGCCTGGCCTGCCCTGTGAGCTGGGTGAGTTGGCACTGATTCTGGAGGATGGACGTGAATGGCCGTGGTCACTTGTCGCTAGGTGAGTCACTGGGAGATGGGGCTGCAGCGTGGTCTTGCTGGTGTGAGGCTCCAGGGATTCCGGGGTGATCAGAGTGTGGGTCCCCGGATTGCCTCTGGGTGGCGACATCTAGACTGCTCAGCCTTGCAGCCATGCTTCTGCCCAGAGGGATAGGACACCCACAGTATGAGAGAGACAAACACAGTGCGACAGCCAGCCTGTGGGCAGGAGAGCTGCCCTCAGAGCCAAGATGAAAAAAAGAGAGTAAGAGAGGGAAGAGGAAGGATGAGAAAAAGAGACACAGAAAAGGGAGCACAAACAGAAAACAAAACAAAACAAAAAAAAAACCCAGAAATTGACGCCAAGAAACAAGAGATGCCAAAATAGATCTAATCATAGAAAGAGGCCACACGCAGTGGCTAGCGCCTGTAATCCCAGCGCTGTGGGAGGCCCGAGGCAGGAGGATAGCTTGAGGCCAGGTGTTCAAGACCAGTCTAGGCAACATAGGGAGACCCTGTCTCTACAGAAAATACAAGTTAGCTGGGTGTGGTGGCGGGCGCCTGTAGTCCCAGCAACTTGGGAAGCTGAGGCAGGAGAATTGCTTAAACCTGGGAGGCGGAGGTTGCAGTGAGCCGAGATGGTGCCACTGCACTCCAGCCTGGGCAACAGAGCAAGACTCTCTGTCTCAAAAAAAAAAAAAAAACAAAGAAATAAAGAAAGTAGGCGGCTGGCTCAGTAGCTCATGCCTGTAATCCCAGCACTTTGGGAGACAGAGGTGGGAGGATTGAATGAGGCCAGGAGTTCAAGATCAGCCTGGGCAATACAGCAAGACCCTGTCTCTACAAACAATTTAAAAATTAGCCAGGTATGTGGCACACACCTGTAATTCCAGTTACTCAGGAGGCTAAGGTGGGAGGATCACTTGAGCCCAGTAGGTCAAGGCTGTGGTGAGCTATGATCACACTGCTACACTGCAACATGAGTGACAGAGTGTCTCTAAAAAAAAAAAAAAAAAAAAAAGACCGGCCTGGTGGCTCATGCCTGTAATCTGAAGCAGGTGGATTGCTTGAGCCCATCTACTCAGGAGGCTGAGGCACGACAGTCACTTGAACCCATGAGGTGGAGGTTACAGTGAGCCGAGATCACACCACGGCACTCCAGCCTGAGCAACAGAGCAAGACTTGGTCAAAAAGAAAAGACGAGACAAAGAAATAAAGTAGGTTTGGGGGTTCACAGGGCAGGTCTCTATAATGTAATAGAACCTCCATTATGTCCCATACAGCCCAGGAATATCACCATCAAAGACCAGGAGTGTCCCTGTCAAAGCCCAGCAATGCCCTCCATACTCCAGGACTGTCCCTAAATCACGGCCCAGGAGAGACCCCATCATATCGCAGTCTGCCCTTGTCACAGCCCACACATGAACCCATCATGTCTAGAACTGCCCCCTTCATAGCCCAGGACTCTCCCCCATCACAGACCAGGGCTGTTTTATGACAGCCCAAGATGCTCCACATCACAAGCCCAGATTGTGCCTGTAACTTATCAGAACTGGTCCCCAGCAGAGCCAAGTACTGTCCCAAACAGCTCAGGAATGTCCCCCGTCCAAAGCCCAGCACTTTTCCCCATTATAACCAGCACTGTCTCTGTCAAATACCAGGGCTTATTTCCTATTCACCAGGTCTGAAATTAAAAAAAAAAAAAAAAATCCCATTGTTGTCCTTTTCAATCCCCAGGACTATCCCTATGTTGCTGTCTAGGCCAGTACCTTCCAGACTGTCCCTACCATGGTCCAGCACTGTCCCCTCCACACCCCGGGACTGTCCCCAGCATAGCTGAGGACTCAGCCCAACTATCTCCATTACAGATTATCTCTATCTTCATCAGAGCCTAGGAATGTCCCATCATGAGTTCAGGGCCATTCTGTGACACCAGAACTGTGCCATGATGAGATGGTCCACATCAGTCCCAAGTGTACCTGTCAAAGCCCAGTACTGCCCCACCACAGTCCAGGAGTGTCACCACTAAAGGCCAGATTGCCCACATACCCCAGGTATCCCAGGACTATCCCTATGAGTCACTAAGAGCCGAAGAAAGTGAAATTCTGCCCTGACATTCATCAGCTACGATGAGAGACTCAAATAAAGTCAGGTGTAAAGTTAACAAAGAGAGTTCTCCCAAGGTTACACCGCAGCTGTGAAGGCTTGTAATGACCCCTTTCTTTGGCTGTTTCCTTCCTCACTGAGAAACCTTGTTCTCCGAAATCAGAGACTCTGGGAAAAGCTGCTGCTGTTTGACATCGCACAGTCAGAAGGGATCGTCTCAGCCAGCCTGCAGCATCTGTCACTTTGACCATGAGACGCTGCCTCGATTTCCAATCCAGGTGCAGAACTTCAGATAGGAGTTTGGAAGCACAACAATCCCCATCTCTATTTTTTTCAACTTTCATTCCAAGAAAATAGGACCTTGGGTCCAATTCCCAGAGCTGAGACTTGAGGTCCAACTCTGCCCTCACCTGCACCCGGGCCTGGAGGTCTGGGCCCCTTTATTCCAGCTCCCCCACAGGCTGATGCCCCACTGCACCCCAGGGCTCCGCTCCCCAAATCACAACCTCCCCACCCCCACGCCTCCCTCATTACAGGGTCCCCCTCCATGTTTCCCATTTTTTTACCTCCCCACCAATTACTTGCCCCACCTCATCCGCGTCTACCCGCTCCCCCTCACCCCATTAAAGCCTCGTGCTTCTTTCCAAAGGGTGCCATCCTCCTCCACGCCCCGCAGCGGATCCCCAGGGCAGGAGGAGCGGCGCCGAGTCGGACCGGCTGCAGGCCAGTGGTCTTCCCGGAAGTGCGCCTCCCCCGGCTATTCCCCAGACCCCGGCGCGGGCCTGCGAACCCACCTGCCCCAGAGCGGCTGCGGCCATGATCCGTGCGGCGCGTAACTGTGCCCGCCCGGGGCGCGGCCCCGAAGAAAGACGTTCCGGCCACGCCCCGCTCACGCCTCCTTCTGCGGGAAGGCGGCGGACCAGCGCCCCAGGCCGTCCCAGCCCCAGGGCGCCCGCAGGGAGCCGGACCCTGCTGCGGGGCGCAGGCGCTGGTCGGGGGGCAGGACTTGAAATACGCTCCCTGCCGGGCGAAGTGGCTCAGGTCTGTAATCTTAGCACTTTGGGAGGCCGAGGCGGGCCGATTACCTGAGGTCAGGAGTTAGAGACCAGCCTGGTCCAACATGGTGAAACCCCGTCTCTACTAAAAGTTCAAAAAATTAGCCGGGCGTGGTGGCGGGCGCCTGTAATCTCAGCTACTCGGGAAGCTGAGGCAGGAGAATTGCTTGAATTGGGGAGGCAGAGGTTGCAGTGAGCCGAGATGGTGCCACTGCACTCCAGCCTGGGCGACAGAGACCACGCCTGTAATCTCAGCATTTTGGGAGGCCGAGGCGGGCGGATCACAAGGTCAGGAGTTCAAGACCCGCCTGACCAACATGGTGAAACCCCGTCTCTACTAAAGATACAAAAATTAGCCAGGTGTGGTGGCGTGCGCCTGTAATCCTTGCTACTGGGGAGGCTGAGGCAGGAGAATCATTTGAACCCTGGAGGCGGAGGTTGCGGTGAGCCGAGATCGCGCCACTGCATTCCAGCCTGGGTGACAGGGCGAGACTCCGTCTCAAAAAAATAAAAAATAAATAAAAATAAATAAAATAAATAAAAATACAAAAATTGGCGTGGTGCCGGTGGCCTGTAATCCCAGCTACTCGGGAGGCTGAGGCAGGAGAATCGCTTGAACCCAGGAAGCGGAGGTTGCAGTGAGCGGACATTGCACCACAGCACTCCAGCCTGGGCGACAGAGTGGGACCCCGTCTAAAATTAAACAAACAAACAAAAAAAATCGTATCCCTCGGCCATTGTGTCTCGGCAATCCTACCCTGGGACACTCTGTCTCCAAATTCTACTCCCACAGTGCCCCCAAGTCCCCGGGTCACTGTCCAGCCACTCCTAACAGCCACAGGCACAAACAGCCAAACCGCGGAACCCTTCCCCCGCAGGGCTTCGCCCTGTTTTTCTGCGCTCCGAGTGCCCCCAAGTCCCCGGGTCACTGTCCGGCCACCCCTAACAGCCACAGACACAAACAGCCAAACCGCGGAACCCTTCCCCCGCAGGGCGTCGCCCTGTTTTTCTGCGCCCCGCCCCAGTCCTCCTGCCCCACCCGCCAGCCTGGGGCTGTAGGGGCGGCGCCCACGGACAGCTCCCGCCCCCGCCGCGGCCAATCAGCGGTTGGCGCGCACGCCCCCCGCCACAGCCAATCCGCAGCAGCCCTGCAACTCCAACCCTCACCTGGGGGACGCCAGCGCTCCCGGGCCCTGCGCCCCTCCTGGGTCCAGCTGGGGAGTCTGCGTCCCCCAGTGCCCTGCGGACCCAAAACCCAGGAGTTTCAGCCCCTTCTCCCTCTGATCCAGATGTCTCAACCCCCTACTTTCTCTTCCCTCTGGACTTTTCTTGCCAGCCACCTTCCTATTCCACAGGCACTGAGAGGAAAACTCGTTTTCCCTGAGGGCCAAGAGTAAGGAGGAGGGCCTTTTGCGTCTCCCCCTCCATTACCTACTAATTAGCGCTTAATTTACTCTCCCCTGCGGGCCTTTAGTTAGCGCGCTGGTGAAGCCAAACCGCTCTACCCTTCCCAGGAGCCCCTGGCGACAGCGACAGGGCTAGCAACATCAGGCACCTGCTTGCTGCAAGGCCTGGGGTTGGGGGGCGGGGGGAGCTGCAGTCCTTCAGGGTCGAGGCAACTTGTGGGTCTGGGGTGCAAGGGCTAAGTGGGCAGAAGGACTCGTCTAAAGGATGGGAAATAAATAATAACGATGTCCTCCTCCTTCTGGCTGCAAATTGCTTTTATGGGAACCTGCAGGGTGACCTGGCACCTTGCTAAGTGGGTTTAGAGTCTAAGGGCTTGGGGGCTGCATCTGATACAGGTTGGAGTTTGGGGTGGGAGAGTCCTAGGAAGGGGGCCCCAAGTAGAAATGAGAGAAATCAGGAAGGGATATCGGGGGTGTCCACGGGGTTGCTCCGACTGGCCTTGCGCCCGTACCCCAGCTCTGCACCCCCCGTCACGAGCAGTTCAATGCCCGTGCAGAAGTTGGCTTCCGAGGCCAGGAACACTGCCGCAGCCCCGACCTCAGCGGGCTGGCCCATGCGGCCCAGTGGCTGGGGAGAAAAGAGGGGGGAAGGAGGTCAAGAGGAGCCCCACTTGATCGCCATGCCCCCACCCCCAAGCCACCTTCTACCACCTGGATCTGAACCCCACTCCTACCTGGGCCAGCATGCCCTCTCGGATTGTGGCCCTAGGGTCTGGCGTTAAGGCTGCCAGCTCCTCCCACAGTGGGGTCCAGATGTTTCCTGGGGAGATACTAGGGGAAGGGAGAGAGGGGATCAAAGAAATCTGTCTCGAATCACTTGGGATCACTCCCAGTCACCCCAGTTCCCCCAGGAGGCTCTCCGCCTGCTCAGAGCAGCTCACCAGTTGACTCGGACACCATATGGACTTTCATCCAGGGCCAAGGCTTTGGTCATGGCCGTTACTGCCCCCTGCAGAAAACGGAGCGGGGAAGAAAGTTCAGTCCCCGGGGACATGGGGTCCCTGCCATCCATTGTCTCCTGCCAGCCAGGGGAGCATCAGAATGGGGAAGTCATGCCCTCCTTGAAGGCTGCCTACAGAGGCACCAAGCTTGGTTTCTTGGGAGAAACTTGGCATAGAAATCTGTCACAGGAAGGCCAGGTGCGGTGGCTCACACCTGTAATCCCAGCACTTTGGGAGGCCGGGATGGGTGGATCACTTGAGGCCAGGAGTTCGAGACCAGCCTGGCCAACATAGCAAAACCCCATCTCTACTAAAAATACAAAAATTAACCGGACATGGTGGTGCACACCTGTAATCCCAGTTACTGGGGAGGCTGAGGCGTGAGAATCGCTTGAACCCATGAGGCAGAGGTTGCAGTGAGCTGAGATCATGCCACCGCACTACAACCTGGGTGACAGAGTGAGACCCTATCTAAAAAAAAAGAAAAGAAAAAAAAAAGAAAGTTAGCCGAAAAGAAAAAAAAAAAGTTAGCTGGGCGCAGTGGCTCATGCCTGTAATCCCAGCACTTTGGGAGGCCGAGGCGGGTGGATCACCTGAGGTTGGGAGTTCGAGACCAGCCTGACCAACATGGTGAAACCTCATCTCTACTAAAAAATACAAAAAACTAGCTGAGCATGGTGGCAGCCACCTGTAATCTCAGCTACTTGGGAGGCTGAGGCAGGAGAATCACTTGAACCCCAGAGCTGGAGGTTGCAGTGAGCCAAGATCGCACCATTGCACTCCAACCTGGGCAAAAAGAGCAAAACTCCATCTCAAAAAATAAATAAATAAAAAAAGAAAGAAAGAAACAAAAGAAAAAACAGAAATCTGCTGGGTGCAGTGGCTCATGCCTGTAATCCCAGCACTTTGGGAGGCCGAGGCGGGAGGATCATGAGGTCAGAAGATCGAGACCATCCTGGCTAACATGGTGAAACCCCGTCTCTACTAAAAAATACCAAAAAAATTATCTGGGCACAGTGGTGCGCGCCTGTAGTCTCAGCTACTCGGGAGGCTGAGTCAGGAGAATCAGGAGGCAGAGGTTGCAGTGAGCTGAGAACTGAACCCGGGAGGCAGAGGTTGCAGTGAGCTGAGATCGCACCACTGCACTCCATCCTGGTGACAGAGCGAGACTCCGTCTTAAAAAAAAAAGAAAAAATAGAAATCTGTCACAGGCAGTTATGCCTGGGTGC
Source organism: Hylobates moloch (assembly GCF_009828535.3). Taxonomy (NCBI): domain Eukaryota; kingdom Metazoa; phylum Chordata; class Mammalia; order Primates; family Hylobatidae; genus Hylobates; species Hylobates moloch. Next base: position 36,599,836 of record NW_026652287.1, on the reverse strand, counting down.
TGAATCTGGGAGTTGGATGTGAGACTCTCTAGGGCCAAGATCTTGCTAGGTCTGGCTCCTAAGGTGTCTGGACTCAAAGCCAAGGCCCATGGGAAGGAGTAGGGAGGGAAGGAAGGGGTAGGGGCTGCCATACCTTGGTGGCCACATAGGGAACTGCCTGGACCTGGCCGATTGCCCCCACCAGGCTGGAGATGTTGATGACATTCCCTTGACTCTTCCGCAGGTGGGGGAGGGCGAGCTAGGGAGACGAGAGGCCAAGTAAGCACACAAGCCCTGCATCTTCCCAGACCACTGAAACTCAGCCACAGCCATCCTGACGTCTGGGATGATGGCCATCTCCTGGCGTGTTCCTAGTTGATCTCAGTGACTGCTAGAGACAGCATCTAACATAACACCCTCTCTGGTTTGCCCTGGGGTCACTGGGTCTCAGCACTCAAGGAGTCTCTCCTTGGCGGGAAGGGATTTCTCTCTCTTCTCCTGGGTCTCTGACTCTCTCTGTCTTTGTCTCTATCTCTGTTCCCTTCTCCCTTGGTCTTTGTATGTTACTCAAATTCCTGTCCATATCAAGACAGGAAAATGGACGAGAGATCCAGAAGGCTGCATATTTTTCAAAAATGGGATGAAGTTATTTTCCGGTGAAGTCTCTGTGGCCCAGGCTGGACTGCAGTGGCACGATCGTAGCTCACTGCAGCCTCGAACTCCTGGGCTCAAGCAATCCTCCCCGCTCGGCCACTCAAAGTGTTGGGATTACAGGCGTGAGGCATCACACCCAGCCAGGAAGTTCTTTTATCCATAGAGGGGAAGATGTTTCTATGAGGCCTTCATGAAAGGCACTCTACACCAGGCACACTGTCTCACACCTGTAATCCCAGCACTTTGGGAGGCTGAGGCGGGTGGATCATCTGAGGTCAGAATTTTGAGAACAGCCTGGCCAACATGGTGAAACCCTATCTCTACTAAAAATACAAAATTAGCCAGGCATGGTGGTGTATTCCTGTAATCTCAGCTACTTGGGAGGCCGAGGCAGGAGAACTGCTTGAACCCAGGAGGCGGAGCTTGCAGTGAGCCAAGATCGCACTACTGCACTCCAGCCTGGGCAACAGAGCGAGATTCTGTCTCAAAAAAAAAAAAAAAATGAAATGCAGTTTCCTGCCACCTTCTCTCCTGCGATTCAACTCCCTGGCCACCTGGGAAGTCCCTAAATACTCTCTCTCTCTCTCTCTCTGTGTGTGTGTGTGTGTGTGTGTGTGTGTGTGTGTGTGTGTGTTCGTTGACTACACATGACCTTGGATAAATTCAAATTCTATCTTTGATCTCGCTTGCCTTAGAAAGCTGAGCTAGCCAGGCAAGGCCTGTTCCTGCCACTTAAGACTGATTGGTATAAGGCGGCACCCCTAGCGGGCTCTCCGAGTGCGAATCTAAATGAGCTCCCTGCCCGGTTCCCCCCACCGACTCTTTCAAGCCATTTCTGCTCCCCTCCAAAACGACCTCCACCCTTTTCTGTGCTGTATCTTCGACACACTCTGCGTGTTCCAACCTCAGGGCCTTCTAACTTGCTGTTCCCTCTGCCTGGAGTGCCTTTTCCTAAGAGAGCCACATGACCCACTCCTAGGGTGGCTAGCCATCCCAGTTTGCCCAGGACTGAAGGGTTTCTGGGGACATGATATTTTCAGTTCACAGTGTCAATGCTAAACAGGGACTGTCCTGGCTAAACACTCCCTCAGCTCCCTCAAACCCTGATCCGAGGTCACCTCCTCAGTGAGGCCTTCCCTGGCTATACTGTTTAAAGCTGCAAGCCAGCATCACTAGCTCACACCTATAATCCTTGCACTTTGGGAAGCTGAGGAGGGAGGATTGCGTGAACCCAGGTGTTTGAGACCAGCCTGGGCAACTTAGCAAGACCTTGTCTTTCTTCTTTCTTTCTTTCCTTCGTTCTTTCCTTTTTCTCCTTCCTTCCTTCCTTTCTTCCTTCCTTTCTTTCTTCCTTCCTTCCTTCCTTCCTTCCTTCTTTCTTTCTTCTTTCTTTCTTTCTGATAGAGTATCACTCTATTGTCTAGGCTGGAATGCAGTGGTGCGATCTCAGCTCCTTGCAACCTCTGCTTCCCAGGTTCCAGCGATTCTCCTGCCTCGGCCTCCCGAGTAGCTGGGACTACAGGCATGTGCCCCCACACCAGGATAGTTTTTTTTTTTCTTTTTTTTTTAGTGGAGACAGGGTTTCACTATATTAGCCAGGCTGGTCTCGAACTCCTGATCTCACATGATCTGCCTGGCTCAGCCTCCCAAAGTGCTGGGATTCCAGGCGTGAGCCACCGTGCCTGGCCTGTCTTTATTTTTTTTAACAACAAAAAAAAATTTTTGTTTTGTTTTGTTTTTTGAGACAGAGTCTCACTCTGTTACCCAGGCTGGAGTGCAATGATGTCTTCTTGGCTCACTGCAACCTCCTCCTCCCAGGTTCAAGCCATTCTCCTGCCTCAGTCTCTCGAGTAGCTGGGACTACTAATTTTTGTATTTTTTAGTAGAGATGGGGTTTCACCGTGCTAGCCAGGCTGGTCTTGAACTCCTGAGCTCAAGTAATCTGCCTGCTTCGGCCTCCCAAAGTGCTGGGATTACAGGTGTGAGCCACCGTGCCTGGCCCCAAAAAATAAAATAATAAAATAAAACTGCAGTTCCCATACCCCTGGGTCCCCTTCCCTCTTTCAGATGTCTTTTCTCTGTGTCACACACTCCCTTCTGACAGGCCATATATATTTTACTTGTTTGTTCATGTTCTGTCTCTCCCACCAGCATGCAGAAACCTATGAGGGATGGTCAAGATTTCTTATTTTGTTTCTTCCCCAGCACTAAAGGTGCCTGGCACATAGCACATGCTTCATAAATATCCTTTGAATGAATGAATGAGTGAATTAATGAATGAATGGAGGACCTGGTATGTGTCCAGCCCTGTCCTCAGCAATTTACATGGATTAGCTCATTTCATCCCTCTAACATTCTCCTGTACCTACACGGAGGAGGTACAACTGAGAGTCCCATTTCACAAGCAAGGAGACTGAGGAATGGAGGGATGATTGACACCCGCAGGGCATCACGTGACACCTGACAGAGCCAGTGTTTGCTGCTGGACAGGCTGAGGCCCAAACCCATAAACAAACAACAATTTCTCACAATTTTAAGTATTAAGAACTTTAGGCCAGGCACAGTGGCTCACACCTGTAATCCTAGAACTTTGGGAGGCTGAGGCGGGCAGTCACCTGAGGTCAGGAGTTTGAGACTAGACTGGTCAACATGGCAAAACCCCATCTCTACTAAAAATACAAAAATTGGCCGGTGTGGTGGTGCGTGCCTGTAATCCCAGCTACTCGGAAGGCTGAGGCAGGAGAATGTCTTGATCCCGGGAGGCAGAGGCTGCAGTAAGCCGCAATCGCACCACTGCACTCCAGCCTGGGCAGTAGATAAAGACTGTCTCAAATAAAAAAAAAAAAAAAACAAAAGGAAAGAAAGAAAAAAGAAAAAGAGAAACCATGCTCTAATATGAACATGAATGAGGTGGGCATTGACCAGCCTCTGGCCTCCTCCTCAGGGAACCTCTCATCCTCACCTCCTCTCACTCCCACCAGCCATGACACCCTCCCTCCCTCCCTCCCAGTGCCCACCAAACCTGCCTTGCTCCATTTCTCTCTCAGTCTGTGCACCTGCCCTGCTGTTTAATCTCCTCCCCCACCTGACCCTGCAAACGTGAGTCTCACCAGGGCTGAGACACAGATCTTGCCACCCTCACCCCAGCACGAGGCACATAGCTGGAGCTCAGTAAATATTTGTCCCACACTCCCTGAGTGTCCTTCTCCCCGCACCCCTCAAGGTCGCTAAGCACCTGCTCTATATCAAGGACCCGCTGGGGGCCAGGTGCAGTGGTGGGTACCTGTAATGTCAGTGCTTTGGGAGACCGAGGTGGGAGGATCACTTCAGCCCAGAAGTTCAAGGCCAGCCTGGGCAACATACTGAGACCCCAGTTCTTAAGTGCCAAGGTTCTGAGACAGGAGCAGGCCTGTTGTGTTTGGGAGCAATGAGGCCAGTGTGGCCGGAGGTGAGGTCAGAGAACAGGGGCCAGATCACGAGGACTTGAAGGCCCCCACTTCTCCTTTGGACAAATGCAATCAACTCTTTTTTTTGTTTACTTGTTTTAGAGACGGAGTATTGCTCTGTCACCCAGGCTTGAGTGCAGTGGCACAATCTTGGCTCACTGCAACCTCCGCCTCCCAGGTTCAAGCAATTCTCCTGCCTCAGCCTCCCTTGTAGCTGGGATTACAGGCACCCACCACCACGCTTGGCTAATTTTTGTATTTTTAGTAGCAACCGGGTTTCTCCATGTTGGCCAGACTGGTCTCGAACTCCTGATCTCAGGCGACCTGCCCACCTTGGCCTCCCAAAGTGCTGGGATTATAGGCGTGAGCCACCATGCCTGGCTCAAATGCAATCAACTCCTAATACTGGTTGTCCCATTCTCATGCTTAGCCCTCAGATTTGTCCCTCATACCTACAGGAGCCAGAGCCTATTATCTGTTAATAATATTAACAGGATCACATCACTCCCTTGCTCAAATACCTTCCATAGCTCCCTATTGCTCTTGATATAAAGACCAGATGATTCAGAAGGGCCTTCAAGGCCCTGCCTGATCTGGTTCCCGCCCCAATCTCTTCCTGCAACATCCCCTTCTCTCACTGGGCCCAGCTGGCAGCAGCACCAAACCCTGTCTCGCTGCCAGGCCCTCACCCTGCCATCTCTTTCTCCACCTCCTCCACTGGTCAATGCTGCTCAGATTTCATTACTTCCAGGAAGTTTGGCTACATTCCCTGAACGGGCCAGCTTCCAGGTCACACTCTCCCAGAACTACACCCATCCCCCTCGTAAAGCAAAACACACTCTTCTGAACTCATGTCTCTGTTTAGGAACATCTGGCTGCCCAGGACTGTAAACTCCCCAAGGACAGAGCCCACATGGACCTGGCTCCCTGCCGTATCTCCAGCAGCTATAACACTGCCCGGGCCAGGTGCAGTGGCTCATGCCTGTAATCCCAGCATCTGGGGAGGCTGAAGTGGGAGGATCACTTGAGCCCAAGGAGTTTGAGACCAGTCTGGACAACATGGTGAGACTCCCCCGCAGCCATCTCAACAAAAATACAAAAATTCACCAGGCATAGTGGTGCGCATTTGTGGTCCCAGGTTTTCGGGAGGCTGAGGTGGGAGGATTACTTGAGCCTG
>NW_026652287.1:36469151-36579535 GCF_009828535.3 Hylobates moloch | reverse complement strand
GGTAGTCTAGGGCCCGGAAACCAAGTGGCCTCAAAAAGACGGGTGCAGTAGCTCATGCCTGTAATCCCAGCTTGAGGCAAGGAGTTCGAGACCAGCCTGAGCAGCATAGAAAGACCCTGTCTCTACAAAAAAGTTAAAAATTAGTCAGTCATAGTGGTGCACCCCTGTGGTCCCAGCTACTCAGGAGGCTGATACAAGAGGATCACTTGAGCCCAGGGTTTCGAGGCTGCTGTGAGATATGATGGTACTCCAGCCTGGGCAACAGAGTGAGTCCCTGTCTCAAAAAGTAATTAAAATACATTTTTATAAAGTCCTCTGAGCCAGGTTTGGTGGCTCACACCTGTAATCCCAGGAGTTTGAGAGGCTGAGGCGGGAGAATCACTTGAGCCCAAGAGTTTGAGACCAGCCTGGACAACATAGTGAAACCCCATCTCTATTAAAAAATAAAAAGGCCAGGCACACTGGCTCATGCCTGTAATCCCAGCACTTTGGGAGGCTGAGGTGGGTGGATCACGAGGTCAGGAGTTCAAGACCAGCCTGGCCAACATGGTGAATCCTCATCTCTACTAAAAATACAAAAAAATTAGCCGGACGTGGTGGTGGGTGCCTATAATCCCAGCCACTTGGGAGGCTGAGGCAGAGAATTGCTTAAACCTGGGAGGCAGAGGTTGCAGTGAGCCGAGATTGTGCCATTGCACTCCAGCCTGGGTGACAGAGTGAGACTCTGTCTCAAAAAATAAATTAATTTTTTTTAAAGTTGTTAAAAAGGCCCTCTGGGACTGATCCTGATCATCTAAAGGGGCTCTCCTTTCTCAGATAAAAAGGTTTGTTTTCTTTCTCATTCCCTCCCCAGCTCTCTCCCACTTTTTGTTTAAGACAAGGTCTCGCTCTGTTGCCCAGGCTGGAGTGCAGTGGCACAATCACGGCTCACTGCAACCTCCAGCTCCCAGGTTGAAGCAATCCTCTCACCTCAGCCTCCCGTGTAGCTGGGATTACGGGAGCACAACCATACTCAGCTAATTTTTTTTTTTTTTTTTTCTGAGAAAGAGTTTCACTCTGTCACCCAGGCTGGAGTGCAGTGGCGTGATCTCGGCTCACTGCAACCTCCGCCTCCCAGATTCAAGCAATTCTACCGCCTCAGCCTCTCGAGTAGCTGGGATTACAGGCACCTGCCACCATGCACAGCTAATTTTTGTATTTTTAGTAGAGATGGGGTTTCACCATGTTGGACAGGCTAATCTCGAACTCCTGACCTCAAGTGATCTGTCCGCCTTGGCCTCCCAAAGTGCTGGGATTACAGGCATGAGCTACCGGGCCTGGCTTTTTTTGTGTGTGTGTGTGAGACGGAGTTTCCGCTCTTGTTACCCAGGCTAGAGTGCAATGGCACGATCTCAGCTCACTGCAACCTCTGCCTCCCGGGTTCAAGTGATTCTCCTGCCTCAGCCTCCTGAGTAGCTGGGATTATAGGCATGTGCCACTGCACCCGGCTAATTTTGTATTTTCAGTAGAGACAGGGTTTCTCCATGTTGGTCAGGCTGGTCTCAAACTCCCGACCTCAGGTGATCCGTCTGCTTCGGCCTCCCAAAGTGCTGGGATTACAGGCGTGAGCCACCATGCCCAGACTCCATGCTCTTTTTAAAAATTAATGAATTTTTTTTTTTTGAGACAAGGTCTCACTCTGTCACCTAGGCTGGAGTGCAGTTGCACGATCTCAGCTCACTGCAACCTCCGCCTCCTGGGCTCAAGCTGTGATACCCTACCTTGTTTTAACCTGAATTGACTCTCTCTTAGCTGAGAGAGCCAGACAGACTCCATCTTGGCTCCTTCACTTGCAGCCCCTTACCCACCCCCCTTTCTTCAAGGACTTAACTTGTGCAAGCTGACTCTCAGCACATCAAAGAATGCAATTACTGATAAGATACTGTGGCAAGTTATATCCGCAGTTCCCAGGAATTCGCCCGATTAATAGTACCCTAAGCCCCCGTGTTTGTGTCCGGTTGATAGCGCCCAATGTCCAGCGTCTATCACCTTGTGATGTATTTAAAGCCCCTGCACCTGGAACTTTCTGCTTTCCTGTAACCATTTATCTTTTTAACTTTTTTTGCCTGCTTTACTTCTGTAAGATTGTTTTAACTAGACTCCCACCTCCCCTTTCTCAACCAAAGTATAAAAGAAAATCTAGCCCCTTCTTCGGGGCCGAGAGAATTTTGAGCGCTAGCCGTCTCTCGGTCGCCGGCTAATAAAGGACTCCTGAATTCGTCTCAGAGTGTGGCGTTTCTCTATAACTCGCTCGGTTACAACAAAGCAATCCTCCCGCCTCAGCCTCCCAAGTACCTGACGCGCACCACCATGCTCAGCTAATTTCTGTATTTTTTGTAGAGACAAGGGTTTCACTATGTTGCCCAGGCTAGTCTCGAATTCCTGGGCTTAAGGGATCCTCTTGCCTCGGCCTCCCAAAGTGCTGGGATTATAGCTGTGAGCGACCGGACCTGGCCTATTTATTTATTTATTTATTTTTGAGACAGCGTCTCGCAATGTTGCCCAGGCTGTAGTGCAGTGGTGTGAACATAGCTCATGGCAGCGTTGACTTCCTGGGCTCAAACGATCCTCCCACCTCAGCCACCTGAGTAGCTGGGACTACAAGGGCACCACCACGCCTGACTGATTTTTTAAACTTATTGTAGAGATGGGGTTTCGCTGTATTGCCCCAGCTGTCTTGAACTCCTGACCTCAAGTGAACCTCCCACAAGGACCTTCCAAAGCACTGGGATTACAGGTGTGAGCCACTGTGTCTGGCCCCAATATGTTCTTAACATCCCGTCCTACCACCACCAGTCTGGAAGGTTCTAGAAGGTTCCTAAGACTGGGCTATGTAGCTACAAAGGTAGCTTTTGCTGGATGTAGAGATTTGCAGTCATTTATCTTCCTTTTGGAATAAGGAGATTAAACTAAAGAACAGAAAATAGATGGCCAGGTGTGGTGACTCAAGTCTGTAATCCCAGCACTTTGGAAGGCCAAGGCAGGCAGATCACTTGCAGTCAGAAGCATAGCTACCCAAAATTACGAAATTTAGCTGGGTTTTGTGGCCCGCACCTGTAATCCCAGCTACTCAGGAGGTTGAGGCACGAGAATCGCTTGAACCCGGGAGGTGGAGATTGCAGAGAGCCGAGATCGCACCACTGTCCTCCAGCCTGGGCGACAGAGAGAGACCCTGTCTCCAACAAACAAATAAACAAAAAGAACAGAAAACATTTTGCTCTTAGACAAAATGCGTCACACAATCCACCTATCAGGAGGCTGCTCGGGCCTGGCGTCAGGGTCGCCAGCCCTCACCTTGGTCAAGGTGTACGTCCCCAGCAAGTTCAGCTCCAGCAGCTGGCGGAATCCCTGGGCAGAGGTCTCCTCGGGCCTCTGTGGGGGTGGGTCTAAAGTGGGGGGTGAGAGAGAGAGGAAAAGTGATGGAGGCCGGACACAGTGGCTCATGCCTGTAATCCCAGCACTTTGGGAGGCCGAGGTGGGCGGATCATGAGGTCAGGAGTTCAAGACCAACCTGGCCGACAGGGCAAAACCCTGTCTCTACTAAAAATACAAAAATTAGCCGGGTGTGGTGGCGGGTGCCTATATTCCCAGCTACTCAGGAGGCTGAGGCAGGAGAATTGCTTGAACCTGGGAGATGGAGATTGCAGTGAGCCTAGATCAAGCCACTGCACTCCAGCCTGGGTGACAGACTGAGACCCCGTCTCAGAAGAAAAAAAAAAAAAAAAGCCAGGTGCAGTGGCTGACACCTGTAATCCCAGCACTTGGGGAGGCCGAGGTGGGCAGATCATCTGAGGTCAGGAGTTCAAGATCAGCCTGGCTAACATGATGAACCCCATCTCTACTAAAAATATAAAAATTAGCCTGGCGTGCTGGTGGGTGCCTGTAATCCCAGCTACTTGGGAGGCTGAGGCAGGAGAATCGCTTGAACCCAAGAGGCAGAGGCTGCAGTGAGCTGAGATCGCACCACTGCACTCCAGCCTAGACAACAGAGCGTGACTGTATCTGAAGGAAAAGAAAAAAAAGAAAAAAGAGAAGAGAAGAGAAAGCCGGGCACAGTGGCTCACGCCTGTAATCCCGGCACTTTGGGAGGCCGAGGCGGGCGGATCACGAGGTCAGGAGATCGAGATCATCCTGGCTAACACGGTGAAACCCCATCTCTACTGAAAAATAGAAAAAATTAACCAGGCATGGTGGCAGGCGCCTGTAATCCCAGCTACTCGGGAGGCTGAGGCAGGAGAATGGCGTGAACCCTGGAGGCCGAGCTTGCAGTGAGCTGAGATTGCACCACTGCACTCCAGACTGGGCCACAGAGCGAGACTCTGTCTCAAAAAAAAAGAAAAGAGAGACATGGCCAGGTGAGGGCACAGCCCTGGGGACACACAGGAGGGATGGAACAGGGTCACAGTTTCAGCCCAGGCCTGGGGGCTTCCATTGCTTTACTCTCCTGTCCAAGTGGCTAGAAAGAGGTATGAGGCAGGATGAGGGAATCAGGGACGGGGAGTGGGGAAACTGAGGTGCAGGAAACACAGTTGGGGGGCAGGAGGTGGAGAATGGCCCTGGGGTCTCACAACTCACGGTGGCCAGCGTTGTTGACAACACAATCCAGGCGGCCAAATCGGCGGATGGTCTCAGAAATCAGGGTCTGAAGAGGAAGGAAATGTCCTTTTTTTGTTGTTGTTTTGTGTGTTTTTTTTTTTTTTTTTTTTGGAGACGGTGTCTCCCTCTTGTCATTCAGGCTGGAGTGCATTGGCACAATCTTGGCTCACTGCAACTTCCGCCTCCCGGGTTCAAGCAACTCTCCTACTTCAGCCTCCCAAGTAGCTGGGATTACAGGCGCCTGCCACCACACCCGGCTAATTTTTGTACTTTTTAGTAGAGACAGGGACTCACTATGTTGGCCAGGCTGGTCTCAAACTCCTGAACTTGTGATCTGCCTGCCTCGGCTTCCCAAAGTGCTGGGATTACAGGCACCACACGCAGCCCAGGAAATGTCCTTTGAATGAGCAGTAGATGGGGTGTCCAGTCATAAAGAAGACAGGGCTCCCAAATGCAAGGCAGGAGGGGGAAGCTGAACTCCCAGGTCAGGGGACAAGAGCTAGAGGAAGAGGGGACGCCGAGATCAGCAGACACAGCAGGCAAGCAGGAGACAGGAAAGAGACAGGGGGCTGGTCAGAGCCACACTGCAGTCGTCACACCCAGGGTCAGGGAGTGGGGCAGAGGGGTGACAAGGATTCAGAGAGAGCGTAGGGGACAGTTACCCAAGGGGGGCAGATAACAGAGAGATACTGACTAAAAGGAAGAAATAGGAACCCAGAAATAATGGAGAAAAAATCAGTTACAGGCCACGTGCAGTGGCTCACACCTGTAATCCCAACACTTTGGGAGGCTGAGGTGGGCAGATCACCTGAGGTCAGGAGTTCGAGACCAGCCTGGCCAACATGGTGAAACCCTGTGTCTACTAAAAATACAAAAAAAAATTAGCCGGGCGTGGTGGCGGGCACCTGTAGTCCCAGCTACTCGGAGAGGCTGAGGCAGGAGAATGGCGTGAACCCGGGAGGCGGAGCTTGCAGTGAGCCGAGATCGCGCCACTGCACCCCAGCCTGGGTGACAGAGCGAGACTCCGTTGTACTCCAGCCTGGGCAACAAGAGCGAAACTCCGTTTCAAAAAAAAAAAAAAAAAAAAAATTAGCTGGGCATGGTGGCGCACGCCTGTAATCCCAGCTACTCAGGAGGCTGAGGTAGGAGAATGGCTTGAACCCGGGAGGCGGAGGTTGCAGCGAGCCGAGATCGTGCCACGGCACTCCAGCCTCAGTGACACTTCCAAAAAAAAAGAGACAGAAAAATCAGTTACAGTTGACCCACTTTGAGGGACTTATTCATTTCCATCCACGTGTCAGATGTGCTAAGAGCCTTGGAGAGGTGGGAGAGAAGAAACAAGTGACCTGCTCATCAGTTACGGAAGACCTTGTGTGTGGAGTGACACTGGGTGGAAACCTTTGACGAGTCCAGTGGAGCCAGGAGAGGAAGGAAAAGTAGAGGGAAAGGCATATGCAAATGGCTGGAGGAGAACAAAGAACTGGTCATTAGCGGAGATGAGGGTAGGAACAGGAACTCTGCTTACCTTCACATCATCTTCCTGAGTCACATCACAGAGGATAAAGACAGCTCCAGGGAGCTCCTGCTCCAGGGCCCGACCCCCGGACTCTGCAGGGAGAGAAGAGCTGGGAGCCTGGACCCTTGGGTCTGAGGGAGGAGGGGCTGGGAGCCTGGACCCCTAGGTCTGAGGGAGGAGGGGCTGGGAGCCTGGACCCCTGGGTCTGAGGGAGGAGGGGCTGGGAGCCTGGACTCCTGGATCTAAGGGAGGAGGGTCTGGGAGCCTGGACCCCTGGGTCTGAGGGAGGAGGGGTTGGGAACTTGGATTCCTGGGCCTGAGGGAGGAGGTGCAGGAGCCTGGACTCCTGGGTCTGAGGGAGGAGGGGCTGGGAGCCTGGACTCCTGGGTCTCAGGGAGGAGGGGCTGGGAGCCTGGACCCCTGGATCTGGAGGAAGGAGGGGCTGGGGGTCCTGGACTCCTGGGTCTGAGGAAGGAGGGGCTGGGGGTCTGCAGATTCCTGGATCTGAGGGAAGAGGGGCTGGGGGCCTGGACTCCTGGGTCCAAGGGAGGAGGGGCTGGGACTCCTGGACTCCTGGGTCTGAGGGAGGAGGGGCTGGGGGCCTGGACTCCTGGGTCTGAGAGAGGAGGGGCTGGGACTCCTGGACTCCTGGGTCTGAAGGAGGAGGGGCTGGGGGACTCGACTCCTGGGTCTGAGGGAGGAAGGGCCAGGGCGAGGGCTGAGGGACCGTCACTCACCATCCTTGTCGCAGATAACCACTCGGGCCCCGCTGTCCACTGAGAATAGGAAGGGAACAGGTTACTCTCCCAGCCTTGATTAAAGCCTCTGCCGCCCTCTTGTGGCCACCTGGATTGGGGCCGATCTCCCTCTCCCCTCGTGACCCCAGTCTCATGATCACCCATAGGACAGAGGGCAGACGCCTTGACACGTACTCTCCTTGCCTTGTTTCTGCTGAGGCTCCTGACCCCCCGTTCGTGGGTTCCAGAGCAAACTCCACGACTGACAGAGCCATTCCCCAAACCACTGGTTTTGCAGCTACACCAACAGACCCAGAGAAACGGGCCACTGCCTTCGGAGACGCTGCCAGACTCAGCCCTAGCCTACAGCGCCACACGCTTACTTTAGCCTGCAAATTGGCTTTTATAAGATCAGAATCCTGGCTGCAGTACTGGAGTCCCTATTTTCCGCCCCCATCGCCCCGCCCACATCCTTCCTCTCTCACACTCCACAGCTCCCAGCAGTCAGACCCGGCTCACCGAAGGCGCGCACGATCCCAGCTCCGATGCCGCGCCCGCCCCCGGTCACAACCACCACCTTCCCGGCATAGCGCGTTCCCGTAGCCATCCCGTGTCCGTCGGTCTCTCTCTCCCTCTCTACTCTGGGCCTCTTTCACCTCCAAAGCCCCGTGAGGCCGTCGCATCAAATCCTCAATAGAAGCTGGATCCTGGAAGTCCGGCCTCGGGGGGCGTTGCCAGGAAGGCTAGAGACCTGGAAGTTTGTCCCCAGCCCCTCCTCCCTCAGACACTCCTCTCCTCCCACAGACCCAGGAATCCAGGATCCCCAGTCCCTCCTCCCTGAGACACAGGAATCCAGGAGCCCCAGTCCCTCCTCCCTCAGACCCAGGAGTCCAGGCCCCCAGCCCCTCCTCCCTCAGACTCGAGAGTCCAGCCTCCCAGCCCCTCCTCCCTCAGACCCGGGAGTCCAGCCTCCCGGCCCCTCCTCCCTCAGACCCAGGAGTCAGGGTCCCAGCCCCTCCTTCCTCAGACCCGGGAATCCTGGCCCAGCCCCCTCCACTCTCAGACCCAGGGATCAGGTTCTCTATCGCGCCCTCCCAGAGACCTGTAAGTCCAAGCCCCCTGTCCCTCCCTCTCTCAGGACCCAGGAGTCCACGACTCCAGCTCTGGCCCTCAGATACCCCATTGCCACATCCCCAAACAGACAGAAACAAAGCTATTGACTAAAAGTTCAAAGTTTTAATCCAAATTTAGACAGTGTTGAGAAAACCAAATCTTGGCCATAGAAACCATTCCCCTCCCGGGCCGGCAGTGGGGACCAGACCACGCCCCCTGATGCCCTGAGTGGTCCCAGATCTCCGGCGATACCTCCAGACCACGTCCTCGCGCTGCGATTGGCTGCCGCGTTTGGGCGGGTTAGAAGCTGGACTGTAGCAGAGTGACTCGCAGAGGCCACGCCCCCTCGTCTTGTGGCGGGACCGGAGGGGCGATCCCGGCATCCCACGCGGGCCCCCAGGGGGCGGGACCTCCTCCACGCCCACTCCCTCGGCGAGAGAACCCCGTGGAACCCGAATTAGCCACCGGGGTAGACCTGGGGGGAGGGGTCTCCTGGCGCGTGGGGTCCGAAGGAGGCAGCGGCACACCGGGAAGAAGGTCTCCCTGGGAGTCCAAATTTCCACCTGGAGAGGATGAGTGGGACATGAGAATGGCAAACTTCAGCGCCAGGACTCCGGATTCCCAGCACCTCCTCCCTCAGACCCAGGAGTCCAGGGCCCCAGACCCTCCTCCCTCAGACCCGGGAGTCTGGATACCCCAGTCCAGTCCTCTTTGAGACTCAGTTGTCGGCCCTCTCCGCCCCCCCCCGACCTCTTCCTCCCCTCCTCCCAAGTGTCCCGGACCCCAGTCACCTCTTGACCGAGACCTAAAACTCCCAAATCCTGCCCAACTCTTTCCTCACCAAGATAAAAAATTCCCACCGGCCCCCAGGCCCCTCTTCTCCAGGACCTGGAATTCCAGGTCTCCAGCTTTCTCCTCCCTAAAATCCAGAAGTCCAACATCCCCAGCCAGTCACCTGTCATCATTCTGTGCCACTGCGACGCCTCAGTAGCCAGGGCTTGGGAGAGGCTGAGAACCCGCTCCCGGTGACCTTCGGAAGTCGGCAAGTAAGGGGTGGTGTTCCTTGGACTAGAAAAAAAAAGGAGATTGGGGGTGGGGGTGTGTACATGGGGGAGAGGTGGGGGATGGTTAATTGGTACAAAAAGAAAAGGATGAGTAAGACCTACTATTAGATAGCACAACAGAATGACTATAGTCAATAATAACTTAATTGTACATTTTTAAATAAATTAAAGGGTGTAACTAGATTGTTTATACATCAAAGGGTAAATCCTTGAAAGGGGATGGATACCCTATTCCCCATGATGTGCTTATTTCACATTGCCTGCCTGTATCAAAACATCTCATTTATCCCGTAAATATATGTATACCTAGTATGTACCCAAAAAAATTAAAAATTAAAAAATAAATAAATAAACAGGCCAGGTGCGACGGCTCATCCCTGTAATCCCAGCACCTTGGGAGGCCAAGCCGGGCGGATCACTTGAGGTCAGGAGTTCGAGACCACCCTGGCCAACATGGTGAAACCCAGTCTCTACCAAAAAAACCAAAAAAGTTAGCCAGGCATGGTGGTGGGTGCCTGTAATTCCAGCTACTAGGGAGGCTGAGGAAGGAGAATCATTTGAACCCAGAAGGCGGAGGTTGCAGTGAACTGAGATCGTGCCATTGCACTCCAGCCTGGGAGACAGAGCAAGACTCTGTCTCAAAAAAAAAAAGTAAAAAAATAAAAATAAAAATAAAAAATAAACAGCTGGCACAGTGGGGACCCGGGTACCGCGCGTGCCTTTCTGGGAGTTGTAGTTCCTAGCACGTGTCTCTAAAAGATGTTAAACATGGCGCCGCCCTCATACCGCCCACATGCATTATGGGATTTGTAGTCCATTCGCGCGTCACTATCACCCAGGTTCCTTGATGCAGAAGTAGGATCTGCTATTGACCACGGGAATTTGGGGAACTAAACATATCACTACGGATCTAGGGCTTTCTGGTTTTGTTGCAGATACCCCGGGAACTTAAGCGTCTCTAGAAGGGCTGCGATTTGTAATTCCATATTCAGGAGACTTTAATAATAATGCTACTCCCCTTTGCTTTTGCAAATGTTTTTTTCCTGCTCCCTTGATACGCCCTCCAGTTCCTTACCTACTCCAGGACCCAGAGCTTCTGAGCCATTTCTGGGCTCCCGAGTGTCCTACGACAGGCTGGAAAGGAATTGGGGCATTAGAACTCCTCACCTGGAAGCCCCACGTTCTCATTTTGAGGGTGAAGTGAAGGGGGTTCCAAAAGAGAAGGAAATTGCTCAAAAACACTGGCAATGTTTTGTTTTTCCTATGCTTCCGTAGGCACTGAATTCTTAAAAATTAATTTATTTTATTTATTCATTTTTTAGAAAGGATGGAGTACAGTGGTGTGATCATAGCTCACTGTAGTCTTGACCTCCCAGGCTCAAACTAGTCCTGCTTCAGCCTCCTGAGTAAATAGAACTACAGGCTCGCACCACTATGCCTGGCTATTTTTATTTTTATTTTTAGTAGAGACAAGGTCTTGCTATGTTGCCCAGACTGGTCTCTCACTCCTGCCTTGACCTCCCATTGTACTGGGATTACAGGGGTGAGCCATAGCACCCAGTGACTGACAATGTTTAACTTTACCTGTGTTCCTATAAGGCAGCACATGAGTTCAGAAATCTGACCTCCACCACCACCACCTGTGACTTGTCTAAATCCTTTCTATAAAAGTCTAAGGGGCCGGGCGCGGTGGCTCACGCTTGTAATCCCAGCACTTTGGGAGGCCGAGGCGGGCGGATCACGAGGTCAGGAGATCGAGACCACGGTGAAACCCCGTCTCTACTAAAAATACAAAAAAATTAGCCGGGCGTGGTGGCGGGCGCCTGTAGTCCCAGCTACTCAGAGAGGCTGAGGCAGGAGAATGGCGTGAACCCGGGAGGCGGAGCTTGCAGTGAGCCGAGATTGCGCCACTGCACTCCAGCCTGGGCGACAGAGCGAGCCTCCGTCTCAAAAAAAAAAAAAAAAAAAAGTCTAAGGGGCCGGGTGCGGTGGCTCACACCTGTAATCCCAGCACTTTGGGAGGCCGAGGTGAGCAGATCCCTTGAGGTCAGGAGTTCATGAACAGCCTGGTCAATATGGTGAAACCCCATCTCTACTAAAAATACAAAAAAAAAAAATTAGCAGAGTGTGGTGGCATGGGCCTGTAATCCCAGCTACGTGGGAGGCTGAGGCAGGAGAATCGTTTGAACCAGGGAGACAGGGGTTGCAGTGAGTAGAGATTCCGCCACTACACTCCAGCATGGGCAACAAAGGGAGACTCTGTCTCAAAAAAAGAAAAAAAAAATCTAAGGGGAGGTTAGGTGCAGTAGCTCACACCTGTATTCCTAGCACCTCCTTTCAAGGCAGGAGGATCACTTGAGCTCAGGAGCTTGACACCAGCCTGGCCAACGTGGTAAAAATCTGTCTCTACTAAAAATACAAAAATTGGCTGGATGTGGTGGCATGTCCCTGTAGTCCTAGCTACTCGGGAGGCTGAGGCATGAGAATCACTTGAACCCAGGAGGTGGAGGTTGCAGTGAGTGGAGATCGCACCACTGCACTCCAGCCTGGGCGACAGAGCAAGACCTTGTCCCTGAAAAAAGAAAATATCTTTTTTTTTTCTTTTTTGAGACAGAGTTTCACTCTTGTTGCACAAGCTGGAGTGCAATGGCAAATCTTAGCTCACCGCAACCTCCACCTCCTGGGTTCAAGCAATTCTCCTGCCTCGGCCTCCCGAGGAGCTGGGATTACAGGCGTGTGCCACCACGCCCAGCTAATTTTGTATTTTTAGTAGAGACGGGGTTTCTCCATGTTGGTCAGGCTGGTCTTGAACTCCCGCCCGCCTTGGCCTCCCAAAGTGCTGGGATTACAGGCGTGAGCCACCGTGCCCGGCCGAAAAAGGAAAACGTCTAAGGGGAAACCATCCTGAGATAGCTGAGACACTCTGATGTTCAGATCTGGGATGTTCTCCCTATTGGAAGGGCATGAATAAAATCAATTTTCTTGCTGGCTTACATTTTTTTTTTTTTTTTTTTTTTTGAAGACGGAGTCTCGCTCTGTCACCCAGGCTGGAGTGCAGTGGCGCAATCTCGGCTCACTGCAAGCTCCGCCTCCCGGGTTCACGCCATTCTCCTGCCTCAGCCTCTCCGAGTAGCTGGGACTACAGGCGCCCGCCACCACGCCCGGCTAATTTTTTTTTGTATTTTTAGTAGAGACGGGGTTTCACCGTGGTCTCGATCTCCTGACCTCGTGATCCGCCCGCCTCGGCCTCCCAAAGTGCTGGGATTACAAGCGTGAGCCACCGCGCCCGGCCGGCTTACATTTTCTTTTTTGCTTTCTTGCTGTTGACAACACATAGCAACTGAGAAGAAAAACTAGGCTTCCAATCCAGATCTGTGACTCCCGCCCCCACCCACTGTCCTCCCCTCACTGCCACTCCTGTCCACCCACCACCATCCAGGCGAGGAAGCTGACTTTAGCACAAGTACAAAGTGAGGTAAATCCGGAAATCCAGTTTGGAGTAAGGAGGTAGAGTTTATCTCCATTTT
Source organism: Hylobates moloch (assembly GCF_009828535.3). Classification (NCBI taxonomy): domain Eukaryota; kingdom Metazoa; phylum Chordata; class Mammalia; order Primates; family Hylobatidae; genus Hylobates; species Hylobates moloch. Next base: position 36,566,943 of record NW_026652287.1, on the reverse strand, counting down.
ACAGAAAGGGACTCAAAGTAGGCGAAGAGGACCTACTACCACCCCCCACCCCCGTCCCCCGCCCCAGCCCTCCTCCCCTCACTTTTTGCTCCATGTCAGGCTGGCGTCTGGCTGGGGACAGTGTCCTTCCCAGGGTGAGGAGCCGGGGGGAGGTCGGGCGAGGGAGGGGCCGTCCACATTCCTGGTTTCTGCGCATCCGCTCCAGCTGCTCCTGAGCACTCATCCGGGGCCGGGCCACTGGGGCCTAGGGAGGCGAGAAACGTCCCAAGACCCAACCTTTAGGCCAGGCACAGTGGCTCGTGTAATCCCAGCACTTTTGGGAGGCTGAGTAGAGAGGATCACTTGAGGTCAGGAGTTGAAGACCAGCCTGGCCAACTTGGCGAAATACCATCTCTACTAAAAGTACAAAAATTAGCTGGGCGTGGTGGCAGGCACCTGTAATCCTAATTACTCAGGAGGCTGAGGCAGGAGAATTGCTTGAACCCTGGAGGTGGAGTTTGCAGTGAGCCGAGATCACGCCACTGCACTCCAGCCTGCACAACAGAGCAAGACTCTGTCTCAAAAAAAAATATATATATATATATGTGTGTGTGTGTGTGTGTGTGTTGCTTAAACAAGGAGAGAGGGAGAAGGCCGGGTGCAGTGGTGGGTGACTGTAATCCCAGAGCTTTGGGAGGCTGAGGTGGGAGGATCACTTGTGGCCAAGCGTTTGAGACCAGCCTGGGCAACATAGCAAGACCCCATCTCTACAAAAAATAAGCTTGTTAGATGTGGTGGTGGATGCCTGTCAGCTACTCAAGAGGCTGAGGCAGGGGGATCACTTAAGCCCAGGAGTTCAAGGCTTCAGGGAGCTATGATCGTGCCACTGCACCCCACTCTGGGTGACAGGGCAAGATCCCGTATCTAAAAGTAAAAAGTAAAGAGAGAGAAAGCACTCATTGCTGAAGCTTCCAGTTAAACATCCCAGTGAGATAGCATGGATCTGTGCTTATTGTAGAACCAGTCCCTGCAGTTTCCTCTGCTTTGACCAATCCTGAGTCCTGTTTATATAAATGATGGCCACTGGCCACTGTATGTTACCCTATGTTGTTAATTTTTTTTTTTTTTTTTTTTTTTTTTTTTTGAGACGGAGTCTTGCTTTGTCGCCTAGGCTGGAGTGCAGTGGCGCAATCTCTGCTCACTGCAACCTCTGCCTCCTGGGTTCAAGCAATTCTCTGCCTCAGCCTCTCAAGTAGCTGGGATTAAGTAGGTGGCGCCCGCCACCACGCCCAGCTAATTTTTTTGTATTTTTAGTACAGACAGGGTTTCACCATCTTGGCCAGGCTGGTCTTGAACTCCTGATCTCATGATCCACCTGCCTCGGCCTCCCAAAATGCTGGGATTACAGGCCTGAGCCACCGTGCCCAGCCAATGTTGTTAATTTCTTCACAGCAGGCCAGACCATTGGCCTGAAAGCTTGGTAGCAGCACACTCAGATTTCTACACATCCAATTGTTTTAAACATAGTCTTAATAAGCAGATATTTTTAGCCATGCAGTCTGCCTGCTTTGTATACCCTGAGATTGTGCCCAACATCTGCTACCCATAGATAAGAGGAGCCCCAAGCCCCTGCTGCTGTTTGGACCTCTCTGATCCAGAGAACCCTCCACATGCTGGTGGCTGGCATCACCCAGACGTAAGCCCCTTCTCCAGTCCCTTTCTCTTGGGAGCTCCCTCGCCTTCCTCCCTTCCTGTGCAGTGGTCCTCACCCTCACACAGTAGCCTCTGGAGGGTCTCACACTGGGTGTGACTCCCCCATAAACAAATCTGTCAGTGTCCGCCAAATAAAGCTCCTGTGTGCTACTGCCATCTGGTGGTCATAGCTTTTTCTTTGCTAAACCCTGAAATCCCTGGAACTCACTAGACACCCCCTGTGCTCTGGACCTTGGCAGCCCCTGAAACCACGGGGTTGGGGTGAGGGAGGAGCATGTCCCAAGATAAGTCATGTTCCCAGGAGGTGCCAATTATTCATGCCCATGACACCCCACTGAGAATCAAAAAGTGCCTCTCCTCTCTTCCTAGGAAAGGCTGGATTGCTTTTGTATCCATGATAACAAGTAAGCAGAAGAAATGCCTTCTTTTTTAAAAATTATTTTATTATATTTTATTTATTTTATTTTATTTTTGAGATGGAGTTTCACCCTTTATTGCCCAGGCTGGAGTGCAATGGCACGATCTTGGCTCACTGCAACCTCTGCCTCCCAGGTTCAAGCGATTCTCCTGCCTCAGCCTCCCGAGTAGTTGGGATTACAGGCATGTGCCACCATATCTGGCTAATTTTTTTTGTATTTTCAGTAGAGACGGGGTTTCGGCATGTTGGTCAGGCTGGTTTCGAACTCCTGACCTTGTGATCTGCCCGCCTTGGCCTCCCAAAGTGCTGGGATTACAAGCGTGAGCCACTGCACCCGGCCTTTTTTTTTTTTTTTTTTTTTTTTTTAAAGACATGGTTTCCCTCTGTTGCCCAGGATGGAGTGCAGTGGTGCAATCATGGCTCACTGCAGCCTTGACGTCCTGGACTCAAGCAATCCTCTCGTCTCAACCTCCCAAGTAGCTGGGACCACATGTGGGCACCACCACCCACAGCTGACTTTTTATTTTTTATTTTTTTATTTTTTGAGATGGAGTCTTGCTCTGTCACCCAGGCTGGAGTGCAGTGGCGCAGTCTCAGCTCACTGCAACCTCAGCCACCCAGGTTCAAGCGATTCTCCTGTCTCAGCCTCCAAAGTAGCTGGGATTACAGGTGCGTGCTGCTACACCCGGCTAATTTTTATATTTTTAGTAGAGATGGGGTTTTGCCACCCTGGCCAGGGTGCTCTTGAACTCCTGACCTCAGGTGATCCACCTGCCTCGGCCTCCCAAAGTGCTGGGATCACAGGCGTGAGCCACTGCACCCGGCCACAGCTAACTTTTAATTATTTTTTTGTAGAGATGGGTCTTGCTACGTTAGCCAGGCTGCTCTTGAACGCCTGGGCTCAACTGATCCACCTACCTTGGCCTCTCAAACTGTTGGGATTACAGGCATGAGCCAACACCACCGGCCAAGAAATGCTTTATTTATTTTATTATTATTATTTTTTTTTTTCGAGACAGAGTCTCGCTCTGCTGCCCAGGCTGGAGTGCAACGGTGCAATCTTGGGTCTCTGCCACCTCTGCCTCCTGTGTTCAAGCGATTCTCCGGCCTCAGCCTCCCGAGTAGCTGGGATTACAGGCACCCGCCATCACGCTCAGCTAATTTTTGTATTTTTGTAGAGACAGGGTTTTCACCATGTTGGTCAATCTGGTCTCAAACTCCTGACCTCAAGTGATCTGCCTGCCTCGGCCTCCCAAAGTGCCGGGATTACAGGTACGAGCCATGGTTCCCGGCCCCAAGAAGTGCTTTTAAATCTATTTGATCAAGTAATTTCAACAGGTACCCCAAAAGCTTCTGAAAGCCAGCCAATCAGTGATGGAGCCAAGCTTCTGAAAATCAGCTAATCAGTGATGGTCACATGCTTCTGAGGGCTGACCAATCAGTGATGGATCTGTACTTCTGAAAATCAGCCAATCATTGATAGCTCAGTGCTTCTGAAAACCAGCCAATCAGCAACAGACACAGAGCACAGAGCTTCCACAGCTTAAAGTCAACCAATTCCTAAACATTCCTGCCGCTAGAAGTCCACCAATTTCTGAACTCCAGGGCCACATGAGATCAGCATTCTGCTCCACTCAAGGAGTCTTTTTTTTTTGAGACATAGTTTTGCTCTTGTCGCACAAGCTGGAGTGCAATGGTGCGATCTCAGCTCACTGCAACCTCTGCCTCCCGAGTTCAAGCGATTCTTCTGCCTCAGCCTCCGGAGTGGCTGGGATTACAGGCGCCCACCACCACGCCTGGCTAATTTTTGTACTTTTAGTAGAGACGGGGTTTCACCATGTTTAGCCAGGCTGGTCTGGAACTTCTGACAAAGTGCTGGGATTACAGGCGTGAGCCACCACGCCTGGCCTCATTCATCTAGTTTTCATCTTCATGTCAGCCGTAGGTGGTAGGTTCTGCTATTAGCCCCATTTTAGAGAAGAAAAAATGGAGGCACAGAGAGGTTTAATAACTGACCCAAAGTCACACGGCTTAGAAGCGACAGAGACAAAAATCAATCTCAATGCTCTTAACAAGCAGTGCTCTCTCTGTTCTGAGTATGGCCTTAGAACGCTCTACTCCTAGCTGTTTCCCAGAAGTATGGGGGTCCCTGATGGTCAGATGCAAGGATTACAGGATGGACCTACAGCCTACCTTGGTTCCCAGCTGTGGGGAAGGGAGGTGGTGACCCTCAGGGCTGGAAGCCCGGGAGACCCTCGGAGACCCAAGACCTGGAAAGACAGAACGGGACTTGGTGAGGACGGGAATTTCTGTAAAGTCCCACCCGACCAGGATGCTCACCTAAGCGAGGGCTGGTGAGGTCTTTGTCGCCTCCAGGAGGCCGCCCCCAGTCAGTCTCGGGGGACCTAGGGGAGCTCAGTTCCAAGGACTCTGGTAGGCTCTGCAGGGATTAGAAAAGGGGGATAATGATGATCGTCATAATTATTATTATTATTAACATGTTACAAGCATTTAGGAATTGGAATACAGTCTGAATAGGATTCAGACTATAAACCAGGCCGGGCGCAGTGGCTCACACCTGTAATCCCAGCGCTTTGGGAGGCCGAGGCAGGCAGACCACCTGAGGAGTTCCAGACCAGCTTAGTCCAACATAGTGAAACCCCGTCTCTACTAAAAATACAAAAATTAGCCAGGCGTGGTGGCAGGCGCCTGTAATCCCAGGTACTTATGAGGCTGAGGCAGAAGAATCGCTTGAACTCGGGAGTTGGAGGTTGCAGTGAGCCGAGATCGCACCACTGCACTCCAGCCTGGGCGACAGAGCAAGACTCTGCCTCAAAAAAAAAAAAAGACTATAAACCAGATCTGAGCATGGAGGCTTGTGCTTGTAATCTCAGCCCTTTGAGAGGCCAAGGTAGGAGGATCACTTGAGGCCAGGAGCTAGAGACCAGCTGGGCAACATAGCAAGACCCCTTCCCTACAAAAACTTTTTAAGGCTGGGCGCACTGGCTCATGCCTGTAATCCCAACACTCTGGGAGGCCGAGGCAGGCGGATTACTTGAGGCTGGGAGTACATAAACAGCCTGGCCAACATGGTGAAACTCCGTTTCTACTAAAAATACAAAACTCAGCCAGGCTTGGTTGTGGGCTCCTGTAATCACAGCTGCTTTGGAGGCTGAGGCAGGAGAACCACTTGAACCCAAGAGGTGGAGGTTGCAGTGAGCCAAGATTGCACCACTGGACTCCAGCCTGGTGTGACAGAGTGAGACTACGTCTCAAAACCCGCCCTCCCCCCCAAAAAAAAGAAAACAAAGGTTTCCAAAGGTTACGACACTTGGGCCAGGTGGGTTAGCTGATCAAGGAAGAATTAAAGAGGTGGGTGGGGAATAGACTGAGCCAAGGACAGGTGGGAAAGGAAGCTGGGGGTGGGGAGGAATTATGTGCATCTTACCTCCCTCTCTGAGGACTCCTCGCCCTGGAGCACGGGAGATGGGGAGTCAGGCTCAGTGTGTGGGGGCGGTTTCTGGGGGCCACCCAGACCTGCCAGCGTGTCTTCCACCATCCACAGCTGCTGCTGAGCAGACACTCTGTCCTGTGGGGAGGAAAGGAATTTATTACTTAAAGGTGGGAAAACGCAGGAGAGTTTCAGCTAATAGGCCCCTGCAAAGGTCTGAAATCAGCTGGGCTATATTTATGGAGTTGGGATTTATTTTTTTTCCATGTGGTTATCCAGTTGAATTGAAAAAAATTGTCTTTTGGCCAGGTGTGGTGGTAATCCCAGCATTTTGGGAGGCCGAGGAGGGTGGATCACCTGAGGTCAGGAGTTCAAGACCAGCCTGGCCAACATGGTGAAACCTCGTGTCTACTAAAAATACAAAAAAAAATTAGCCGCGGGTGGTGGTGCATGCCTGTGATCCCAGCCACTTGGGAAGCTGAGGCAGGAGAATTGCTTGAACCTGGGAGGTGGAGGTTGCAGTGAGCTGAGATCGTGCCACTGCACTCTCGCCTGGGCAACAGAGCAAGACACTGTCTCAAAAAAAAAAAAAAGAAAAGAAAAAGAAAAACTGTCTTTTCTTTCTATGTTGTTTTACTGTGTTACATCTATTATAAATAGGTGACCATACGAATATGAGAGTCTGTTCTTTTTGTTTGTTTTTGGAGACAGTCCCTCCCTCTGTCACCCAGGCTGGCGTGCAATGGCTTGATCATAGCTCACTGCATCCTCGAACTCTTGGGCTTAAGCGATCCTTCCACCTCAGCCTCCTGAGTAACTGGGACCACAGGCGTGCACAACCAGGCCCAGCTAATTTTTTCACTTTTATTTTTAGTAGAGACGGAGTTTCACCATGTTGCCCAGGCTAGCCTCAAACTCCTGGGCTCAGGTGATCCACCTGCCTCATCCTCCCAAAGTGCTGGGATTACAGGTGTGAGCCACTGCACCTGGCATGGGTCTGTTTTTGCCAAGTCTGGATTTTAGATCTAGTGGGAGCAGCTTAGAATGAGAAGATGCATTTAAAACTAGGCATCAATGTTTTTTTGTTTTTTGGGGTTGTTGTTGTTGTTGTTTTTTAAGATGGAGTCTCTCCCTGTCACCCAGGCTGGAGTGCAGTAGCGCGATCTCGGCTCACTGCAAGCTCTGCCTCCTGGGTTCCAGCGATTCTCCTGCCTCAGCCTCCTGAGTAGCTGGGACTATAGGCGTGCACCAGCACACCCAGCAAATTTTTGTATTTTTAGTAGAGACAAGGTTTCACCATGTTCGTCAGGTTGGTCTCGAACTCCTGACTTCAAGTGATCCACCTGCCTTGGCCACCCAAAGTGCTGGGACTACAGGCGTGAGCCAACACGCCCAGCCGTGTCAATGTTTTTAAAGATACGTGATTTAGAACTTGATGGATAGATTTAGAGTGAAAAAGCAGGTCTGAGGCTAAGCAATGAGGTTTATATTTTAGGAGCAGAGCTTGCACTAGGGGAATGGGTTCAGAACTGGAACTCCAGAGGATAAATTTAACAGCAAAAGTCAGGATGCAGGATGCAAGAGATGAACTTGCAAGATGGAAAAAAGGCTGAGGGTTGGAGTTTTGCTAGTGAGAGCATGGCTTCAACAAGAGGAGAGATTTAGAACCAGGGGAGAGAGCAGCTCTGGATCTGAAAGTAGGTATTAAAACGAAAGGCATTGGCCGGGCGCAGTAGCTCCTGCCTATAATCCCAGCACTTTGGGAGGCCGAGGCAGGCGGATCAGAAGGTCAGGAGTTCAAGACCAGACTAACGAACATGGTGAAACCCCGTCTCTACTAAAAATACAAAAATTAGCCCGGCGTGGTGGCACATGCCTGTAGTCCCAGCTAGAGGCTGAGGCAGGAGAATCACTTGAACCTGGGAGGCAGAGGTTGCAGTGAGCCGAGATCGCACCACTGCACTCCAGCCTGGGCAACAGAGCGAGACTCCATCTCATAAATAAATAAATAAGAGGGCGGCCAGGCGCCGTGACTCACGCCTGTAATCCCAGCACTTTGGGAGGTCGAGGTGGGCGGATCATGAGGTCAAGAGATCTAGACCATCCTGGCCAACATGGTGAAACCCCGTCTCAACTAAAAATACAAAAATTAGCTGGGCATGGAGGTACACACCTGTAGTCTCAGCTACTCGGAAAGCTGAGGCAGGAGAATTGCTTGAGCCTGGGAGGCAGAGGTTGCAGTGAGTTGAGATCGTGCCACTGCACTCCAGCCTGGCAACAGAGCAAGATTCCGTCTCACAAAAAAAAAAAAAAGAAAATAAAAAATAGAAGGGCTGGGTGTGGTGGCTCATGCCTGTAATCTCAGCACTTTGGGAGGCCGAGGCAGGTGGATCACCTGAGGTCTGGAGTTCGAGACCAGCCAGACCAACACAGAGAAACCCCGTCTCTCCTAAAACTACAAAATTAGCCAGGCATGGTGGGGCATGCCTGTAATCCCAGCTACTCGGGAGGCTGAGGCAGGACAATCGCTTGAACCTGGGAGGCAGATGTTGCGGTGAGCCGAGATCGTGCCATTGCACCCCAGCCTGGGCAACAGAGCGAGACTCCATCTCAAAAAATATAATATAATAAATAAAATAAAAATAAAAGAGTAGGCCGGGTGCAGTGGCTCACGCCAGTAATCCCAGAACTTTGGGAGGCCGAGGCGGGTGGATCACCTGAGGTCAGGAGTTCGAGACCAGCCTGACCAACATGGTGAAACCCCGTCTCTACTGAAAATAGAAAAATTAACCGGGCATGGTGGCGGTCATCTGTAATCCCAGCTACTTGGGAGGCTGAGGGAGGAGAATCGCTTGAACCTGGGAGGCGGAGGTTGCAGTGAGCCAAGATTGTGCCACTGCACTCCAGCCTGGACAACAGAGTGAGACTCCGTCTCAAAAATTAAAATAATTTTTATTTATTTTATTATAGTTTGTAACACAAAAGATAAATGCTTGAGAGGATGGATACCCCATTTTCCATGATGAGATTATTATACATTGCATGCCTGTACCAAAATATCTTATGCACTTCATAAATATATTCATCTGCTATGTACCCACAATACATTTTTTAAAAAGAATGTTGTAGGCCGGGCGCGGTGGCTCACGCCTGTAATCCCAGCACTTTGGGAGGCCGAGGCAGGCGGATCACCTGAGGTCAGGAGTTCAAGACCAGCCTGACCAACATAGAGAAACCCCGTCTCTACTAAAAATACAAAATTAGCTGGGCGTGGTGGCAGGCACCTGTAATCCCAGTTACTTGGGAGGCTGAGGTGGGTGAATCGCTTGAGCCCGGGAGGCAGAGGTTGTGGTAAGCTGAGATCGTGCCATTGCACTCCATTCCAGGCAACAAGAGTTAAACTCTGTCCCAGAAAAAAAAAAAAAAAAAGAATGTTGTAAAATTATAGCCAACTTTACAGCAGAAATTAGGCCTGGTGCAATGGCTCATGCTTGTAATCCCAGCACTTTGGGAGGCCGTGGCAGGCAGATCACTTGAGGTCAGGAGTTCAATACCAGCCTGACCAACATGTCTCTACTAAAAATATAAAAAGTAGCTGGGCATGGTGGCATGTGTAGCTGTAATCCCAGTTACTTGGGAGGCTGAGGTGGGAGAATCACTTGAACCTGGGAGGCAGAGGTTGCAGTGCGCCAAGATTGCGCTACTGCACTCCAGCCTGGGCGACAGAGTGAGACTCTGTCTCAAAAACAAACAAACAAACAAATAACTTTACAGCAGAAATTAGATAACAGCTTGGGAAAATGGCATTCAAAATTGAAGGTTAATTAAAATTTTAATGAGAGAATTAACAAAAAAAAAAAAACCTAAAGGGCAGGGTCTTAACTAAAATAAGGGGCTTAGATTGAAAGAACAGAAAGGAGGCTAAGGGTCAACTGGGCGGGGCCTCGATTCTGTGGGCAGAGATTAAATGCTGAAACGATTTCCAGACAGAACTTGGAGTTGGGGGTGGGTTTTGGGGTCTCCAAGCAGCAATTTACCTGGGGAGAACCAAGGTGCAGCAGGTACTCCAGCGTCTCTCTTAAGGTGCCCAGCTCCTGCTCCAGGCCACTGTACGTGTCCCAAACCCTTTCTCGCTCCTCAGGTTGCATAAAGGTGGAGACATAGGTTAGGTCCCTCTCCCACCAGATCCTTCCCCACCCCATCATTTGTCAGCTAAGGAGGAAGTAAGGGAGCTTGGTCCCTGGAGCCCTGCGGGCATATGGACTACAATTCCCATTGTCCTCTTTGCTTGGACTACTGGGAACCCCAAAGTCTGTATGGAACCTGCAATTCCAGTGCAATGCTAGTGTAGACAAATAACAGCATTCCCTGAATCCCCATGATTACTTCTGCTCTCTCCTAGGTAGCAGAGTCTACAGGTCTAATGAATTCATTAGACAGTTAAAAGACCACAGCACCCAGCCAGGCGCGGTGGCTCAGGCCTTTAATCCCAGCACTTTGGGAGGCCAAGGCGGGCGGATCACTTGAGGTCAGGAGCTTGAGACCAGCCTGGCCAACACGGTGAAACCCCATCCCTACTAAAAATATAAAAATTAGCCAGGAATGGTGGCGAGGGCCTGTAATCCCAAGTACTCGGGAGGCTGAGGCAGGAGAATCACTTGAACCAGGGAGACAGAAGTTGCAGTGAGCCTGGATCCAGGCGCTGCACTCCAGCCTGAGCAACAGAGCAAGAATCTGTCTCAAAAAAAATAACCACAGCAACTACTCACCCTGGGGCAGCAGAAATCTCCTTGCCAATACCAACAATAACAATGATAATATCAGCTAACACTTATTGGTCACTGACCATGTGCTAGGCACTGTTCTCAGCTCTCATTTAATTCCTATGAGGTAGTTACTATTATTGTCTCCATTTTACAGATGATAATTATAACTGACACTTAAGTATTGCTTTACCAAGTATCAAGTACCTTAAGTGTTAAATATTCATTCATTCATTCATTCATTCACTCATTTACACATATCACATATATTAATTCTCAGAGTTACTTAAGGCCGGGTGCAGTGGCTCATGCCTGTAATCCCAGCACTTTGGGAGGCTGAGGCAGGCTGATCACCTGAGGTTAGGAGTTCGAGACCAGCCTGGCCAACATGGCAAAACCCCATCTCTACTAAAAATACAAAAATTAAGGCCGGGCACAGTGGCTCAAGCCTGTAATCCTAGCACTTTGGGAGGCCGAGGCGGGTGAGAAAAGGTGAACCAGGGGTTGCAGTGAGGCCCGTATCCAGCCTTGGGGGATGAGGAGATCCGTCTCACAAAAATTAGCCAGGTGTGGTGGCACGTGCCTGTAATCCCAGTTACTCGGGAGGCTGAGGTTGCAGTGAGCTGAGATGGCACCACTGTACTCCAGCCTGGGCGACAGAGCAAGATTCTGTCCCCCCCCCAAAAAAAAAAAATTAGAGTGGTTACAAGACAATGAGGAGAGAAAAAAAATAATAAAATAAAATTTTGAGTGTAGACTTCTGAAGAACGATCTTCCTATGAGCCCTCTGGGGCAGGTCCCCTTCGTAACGACTTGCATAGTCCTGGGGCCTCCTAGGAGGGCAGGCCCCTTCCCAGGTGCTCACCTGAGTCAAGTGACAGAGGGTGGCCCTCACACTGACCAGCCGGTCCTGCAGGAGGCGCTGGCGACCCCAGGCCCTCCCAGGAGCCCCAGCCTCCCTGGTGGCTTGGCCCAGCTGTTGCCGGGTCAACTCCAGAGCTGCTTCTAGTTGCTCCTGCACCAAGAGAGAAGGTGGTTAGACTTCAGAAGCCATGCCTAGCCCCAAGAAGAAAGAAAAGATGTCCTTTCATGTCCTGGACATCCAGTCAGCATCCTGACTTCCACAGTCAGGAAGGGCTCAGAGCAGGCAGAGAAGCCAGGCGCCCTGTCCTCGGCCCAGGGCCCCGCACCTTCTCCTCCTGCCTCTGGTCTATCTCCTCCTGCAGCCTCCGCAGAAGCCGGTCCTGCCCGCACAACTTGGTCAGCAGCGTCTGGAGAAAGGAGAGTGGGAGCTACTGATGGTCCAGATCTGGCTTTTCCCCTGCCGCTCCTCCCATCATCTAGAACATTCTCTCCCCAACTCTGGGAACTCAGCAAGGATTAGATCAGTGAGAACTTACATCTGTCTCCAAGCTTTGGTGGAAAGTTGACTCCAGGGGAGGACCGGGCTGAAGAGAAGGAAAAAAGTCAGGGGTCAAAGGGGACAGGCTGGCCATTATTGTAACTCAGTGCTGAGCCACGCCCTGTTTCTACTGATAGGTACTGCACTATTTATTTATGTATTTATTTAGAGATAGGGTCTCCCTTTGTCACCCAGGCTGGAGTGCAGTCGTGTGATCATGGTTCGCTGCAGCCTCAACCTCCTGGGCTCAAGCAATCCTCCCACTTCAGCCTCCTGAGTAACTGGGACCACAGGTGCACACATCATGCCCGGCTAATTTTTGTAGTTTTAAAATTTTTGTTGTTGTTTTTGGTAGTGATGGGGTTTTGCCATGTTGCCCAGGCCGATCTCAAACTCCTGGGCTCAAGCAATCCTCCTGCCTCGGCCTCCCAAAGTGTTGGGAATTATAGGCATGCACCATCATGCCTGGCCTTTTTTTTTTTTTTGAGTCAAGGTCTGTCACCCAGGCTGGGTTGCAGTGGCATGATCATGGCTCACTGCAGCCTTGAACTCTTAGGCTCAAAGGATCCTCCCACCTCAGCCTCCCAAGTAGGTGAGACAACAGGTGCCAGCCACCAGTGCCAGCTAAGGTTTTTTGTTTGTTTTTTGTTTTTAGGGTTGGGGTCTCACTATATCACCCAGACCAGTCTTGAACTCCTGATCTCAAACGATCCTCCTGCCTTGGCCTCCCGAAGTCCTGGGATTACAGGCATGAGCCACCAAGCCTAGTGACCCCTCTCCTTATCAGCTTCCTTCTAAGCATTAGCAAATTTCAGTAGACCAACTTCCACATTCTTGGCTTCAGAAAGATCAATAATGGGCTCTTGATCAAATAGCCATGGCAAATACTATAATTAATGGAGAAATTTAGACATTTTATTTATGACTAAGAATAAAACAAAGTGCAGGGCTCTGTGACTCACTCCTGTAATCCCAAAGCTTTGGGAGGCCAAATAGGGAAGATCATTTGAGCCCAGGAGTTCAAGACCAGTCTGGGCAGACCTTAAGTCTGCAAAAAAAATAAAAATAAAAAAATAGGGCCAGGTGAGGTGGCTCATGCCTGTAATCCCAACACTTTGGGAGGCCGAGGCAGGTGGATCACCTGAGGTCAGGAGTTCGAGACCAGCCTGACTAACATGGTGAAACCCTGTCTCTACTAAAAATACAAAAATTAGCCGGGCGTAGTGACGGGCGCCTGTAATCCCAGGTACTTGGGAGGCTGAGGGAAGAGAATCACTTGAACCCAGGAGGCAGAGGTTGCAGCAAGCCGAGATCGTGCCATTGCACTCCAGCCTGGGGGACAGAGTGAGATTTCGTCTCAAATAAATAAATAAATAAATAAAATAAGCTGAGCATGGTGGTACACGCCTGTAGTCTCAGCTACTGGGGAGGCCGAGGCGGGAGGATCACGAGGTTAGGGATTCGAGACCAGCCTTACCAACATGGTGAAACCTCATCTCTACTAAAAATACAAAAATTATCCAGGCATGGTGGCACGTGCCTGTAATCCCAGCTATTCAGGAGGTTGAGGCAGAGAATTGCTTGAACCAGGGAGGCAAAGGTTGCAGTGAGCCGAGATCGCGCCACAGCACTCCAGCCTGGGCGACAGAGCGAGACTCCGTCTCAAGAAAAAAAGCAAAGAAAAAAATACAAAAAAACTAGCTGGGCGTGGTGGCAGGCGCCTGTAGTCCCAGCTACTCGGGAGGCTGAGACAGAAGAATGGCATGAACCCGGGAGGCAGAGCTTGCAGTGAGCTGAGATCACACCACTGCACTCCAGCCTGGGCGACAGAGCGAGACCCCATCTCAAAAAAAAAAAAGAAAGAAAGAAAAGAAAAAGAAAGAGAAAGAAAGAGGTTTTTGCGTATTTAAGTTAAGTTATGATGATGTCATAGGAGTGTCCTAATAGGAGGAGACGGACAGCAACAAAAACACAAAGGAAGATCATCATGGGATGATGGAGGCAAAGACGTAGCCGTAAAAAAAAGCCACAGAACCTCAGGAATTGCTGGCAACCACCAGAAGCTAAGAGACAGTCAATAAAAGCTCCTCCTTAGAGCCTTCAGTGGGAGTATAGCCCTGCCAATCCCTTGACTCCAGGCCTCTGGCCTCCAGAACCGCAAGATAATCCATTTCTGTTGTTTTCGGCCATGCACTTTGTTACAGCAACCACAAGAATCTAATACCTACCCAGGGGCTTTGAAACATCTACGGTTCTCTAGGCACCTTAGGCCAGGAGATGACATTCCTCATACAGAAGAAAGGAAGGGAGGGGGCTCCGGTAGATTTGGGGTACTCCAGGATACCTACCAATAAAACCATGGAGGCCCGGGTCCCAGGGGGCCGCGGGGGGAGCTGGAGATAAGTGGAGGAGGCAGAGGGTGCCTGGGAGGAACGTTGAAATGGAGATGTTTAGAAACTGGCATGTCTCAGTGACAAATAGAGTGGGCGTGTCCATAATTGAAGTGCTTTAGGAGATATTTTGAGGTTCAGAACTGGGCCCTCTCAACTTCCTCAACTACCTGCTCTCCAGCTGTGTGCCACTGTGGGGACACAGAGGGTGATAATAAATGCACCAGCCTGGCAAAACAGCCCCACGAGATGATGGAATTTGCTACTCTCATTCTCAGATTTGCAGTCAGCTGTGGCTATTCTGAGCTACAGTCCCATGATACTCAGACAAAACAGCAGGCAACCAACTTGCAAGGTGAACTGGGGACACAAGGGATATCCAAACCTCTCACCGCACTGTCTTGGCACAGAGTATCCAGGACTACAATCCCCATGATGCTTAAAGAGCAATGGCTGGGCCAGGCGCGGTGTCTCATGCCTGTAATCCCAGTACTTTGGGAGGCTGAGATGGGCAGATCACCTGTCAGCTGGTCAGGAGTTCGAGACCAGCTTGGTCAACATGGTGAAACCTCATCTCTACCAAAAATATAAAAATCAGCTGGACATGGTGGCAGGTGCCTGTAATCCCAGCTACTCGGGAGGCTGAGGCAGGAGAATCGCTTGAACCAGGGAGACAGAGGTTGTAGTGAGCCGTGATCGTGCCACTGCCCTCTAACCTTGGCGACAGAGCAAGACTCCGTCTCAAAAAAAAAAAAAAAAAAAAAAGCAATGGCCGGAGACCAGCCTAGAAAGACAGCCCAGACACCTGATAGGAGATAAAGTTCAAGCTCTCACCTGAGCCCAGCTGAGATCATTATGGACTACAATACCCATGACACCCAGGGAGCAATGGCCTTGAGAATACGGAAAGACAGCCCTGAGGCCTGACGGGAGATGTAGTCCCCTCCTCACTTCTCTGCTCACCTGTGTTCTGGGCTCCTGACTCCAGTGCTGGGGACTCCTGGGGGGCTTTCCTCCCCCAGCCTCAGAGGGAGGTCCTCGGCGGGGAGTGGGGGGTCGGGAGAGGGTCTGGCGTTGGGGGCCCCAATCCAGAGGAGGTCGGACATCAATGCGACTCAGCGGGGTGTGAGGTCGGGCAGGGGGTGCTGTGTCTCCTGAGGGGGCAGGGGGTCGCCGCGCAGGGGCAGAACGGGGACGGGGGAGGCTCAGAGGCGAGGGAGGGCGAGAGAGGGGGGTGAACAGGCTGTGGGAAGGAGAGAATCGGGGAACTGAGTCAACTAGAGCCCTCTCCATCCACCTCCTTACCCATCAAGTCAGCCTCAAGGACATGTCTCACTTCACTGTGTCTTACTGTCCCTCTGTTTTAGAATCCTCCTCTACTGTCCAAATCCTCAGTAATGTCCGCTTTGTGGCATCTTCCCCTCCAGTCTTCTCCCCGACAGGCTGTGACCCCCACGGGAGCCCCAGCAAGTCACACACACACTCAAGCAGAAAGCGCTAAGGCCCCTCCCCAACCAGTTTCCGGCCCGCCCTTCTCTTAGGCCACGCCCCCAACCAAGTTCTCCCTACTCACTCGGGGCTCCTCGCCCTCCGGATCTGGAGTCCAGACTGGAGGTCGGTTGTGGGGCTGGGAGTGAGCAGCCTGGGTCTACCACGACCTCTGGAGAGTCGAGCCACTTCCGGTGATTCTGAGATGCGCCCCTCTTCCCCTCTGCTCACCTCCGGGGGACCACCGGGGCCGCCAGGGCCCTCCCCGGGCTGGGGTCGTGCGGGTGACCTGGGTTGCCCACTAGCGAGTGGACACAGATAAGATATCACTCCTTCAAACTTCGTAACAGCCCTATCCTCTTGTCACAGGTGAGAACACAAGGATGCACCCAAAAAAGGAAAATTGTGCACTATAAATCATCGTCCCCCTTCTTCAGACGGGGAAACTGAGGCCTCCAATGTGAAACTGACCTGTGCGCCAGGCCACAACGTCTATCCAGGTTGCTGGACCCAATACCCGGGAATATGGGATGGACTCAGCCAGGTAGTCCAGTTTACAGCCTGATAATTGGCGCAGGCCATGTCAGAGCCTAAGAGATAGTCTGCATTTTTTTTAAATCTGACACTATCTTTTACCTGGCATTGTTTAGATGGCAGCTCAGGGGACTTCAGAAGGAGCCAATCAGAGAGTGTGGAATATTGATCATTCCTGGGGGCGGGGACGGACAAGGTGGTGGGCGGAACTTAAGGGAGAAAGACTTTTGCTGATTGGAAAAGTTCCCTGGAGGTGGGGCCTAGAAGCCGAGGCGCCTTAGCTAGAAGACTGGTGATTGGACACTCAAGGGGGCAGGACCCCCAAAGGGGAGGAGTTGGGGTGATTAGACTGACTCAGGGTGGAGGGTCAGGAGCATGGCTTGGACCTCTACTCACTAGTCGTCCCCCTCCGCACGGGAGGCCCGGCCCAGCGCCCGTAGCCAGCCCCGCAGGTCTTCTAAGGTGTCAGCGGCCAAAACGTAGGTCCTCATGCCCGGGTGCTCTGCCTGCGGGAAGAGAAGGCTTGGAATCCGGACTCCCGGGCCTTGTAGAAAGGAGGACAGGCCGGGCCGGTGACTCACTCCCGTCCCAGTGCTTTGGGAGGCCGATGCGGGCGGATGGCTTGAGACCAGCCTAGGCAACATAATGAGAGCCCCCCCACCTCCTTCCGCCCCCGTCTCTACAAAAAAATCAAAAAATTAGCCGAACGTGGTGGAGCACACCTGTAGTCCCAGCTACCCGGGAGACTGAGGCGGGAAGACTGCACTTTGCGTCGGTGCACGCCAGCCTGGGTGACAGACCGTCAAGAAAGAAAGGAAAGAGAGAAAGAGGGAAGGGAAGGGAGAGAAAGAAAGAGAGAAAGAAAAAGAAAAAGAGAGAGAGAGAAAGAAAAAGAAAAAGAAAGAAAGAAAGAGAAAGAAAGAAAGAAAAGAAAGAAAAGAAAAAAGAAAAGAAACTTGGCCAGGCGCGGTGGCTCACGCCTGTAATCCCAGCACTTTGGGAGGCTGAAGTGGTTGGATCACCTGAGGTCAGGTGTTCGAGACCAGCCTGGCCAACATGGCAAAACCCCGTCTCTACTAAAAACACAAAAATTTAGCCAGGCGTGGTGGCGTGCGCCTGTAATCCCAGCTACTCCAGAGGCTGAGGCAGGAGAATCCGTTGAACCCAGGAGGCGGAGGTTGCAGTGAGCTGAGATAGCACCACTGCACTCCAGCCTGGGTGACAGAGTGAGACTCTGTCTCAAAAAACAAACAAAAAAAAAAACTAAAACAAAACAAAAGGAGGATGCAATTGACACTTGTCAAGACCTTTTATCTCCAGTAATGGATACTCCAGTGCTTGTTGGGACTTGGAGTTTCCTCGACAGATATCTACCCACCCTCGTCTCCAGTTCCCATCGCCTGGTACACAACACGGATGGACAGACTCACAGTGAAGGTGAAGCGCCGCCCTCGGGGGGCTCCCGGCCCATCTGGCCTAATATTGTAGCTGGGGAGCAGGACGCTGCCCAGGACACTCTCCTCGCGGCTGTCTGCAAAGAGGGGCTGGGGTCAAGGATCACACAGGGATCAGGAGGTCAAGACGCTAGAGAGAAGGGCAGATGGAGGGGCCCTCCCACCCCAAGCCAGCCAGCCACTGACCCTTGTAATAAAAGAGGCAATGGCCGGAGAGGACGAACCAGCGGCGTTTCCAGAGACGGAGCCCCGAGCTGTCCTGGGGAGAGAGATGGGAGGAGGGGCCTGAGTAAAGGGAAACAGAAAAAGGAGATGAAGGCAGTGACAATGGGGACAGACAGCCAGAGAGAGAAAGAAACTTGGAGAGAGAAGAACAGAGACATAAAGTAGGGATCAAGGGAGTGGGATGACGCCGAGCACAATGGTTCACGCCTGTAATCCCAGCACTTTGAGAGGCCAAGGCGGGCGGATCACTCGATTCCAAGAGTTTGAGACCAGCTAGGGTAACATGGTGAAACCCCGTCTCTACTAAAAAAACAAAAATTAGCTGGGTGTGGTGGCACGTGCCTGTAGTCCCAGCTACTCGGGAGGCTGAGGAGGGAGGATTACTTGAGCCTGGGAGTGGGGTGGAGGTACAGGAGAAAGATCCAGAGAGAGAGAAGAGACAGAGAGTTTGGGCCAATGGAGTGGATAAGAAGGAGAGCTGGAAGCCCTCTGAACATAATAGAATAGAATAGAATCCCTACTTCTATTTCAAGTGTGGTGGTTGAGCTGACATAGATTCTGGACTCCCTCACTTTCTTTTCTTTTTTCTTTTTTTTTTTTTTTTTTTTTTAGACGGTCTTGCTCTGTAGCTCAAGCTGGAGTGCAGTGGTGCAATCTCAGCTCATAGCAACCTCCGCCTCACAGGTTCAAATGAATGTGTCTCCTGCCTCAGCCTCCTGAGTAGCTGGGATTACAGGCACGCACCACCACACCCAGCTAATTTTTGTAATTTTAGTAGAGACAGGGTTTCACCATATTGGCCAGGCTTGTCTCGAACTCCTGACCTTGTGATCCACATGCCTCAACCTCCCAAAGTGCTGGGATTACAGGTGTGAGCCATTGTGCCCAGCCCATGTACTGCTTCACAGGGAGTTTTGAGTTTGAAGGTGCATAAGAATCACCAGGAAGGTGTTTTAACACACCAAAACACAGATTCTGAGGCCCCATCCCCAGAGTTCCTGATTTGGCAAATCTGGGATGGGACCTCATCATTTGCATTTCTAGCAAGTTCCCAGGTAACGCTGATGCTGCTGGTCCGGGGACCACACTTTGAGAACCACTGCTCTGCTGCTCCTCCTGTCTTTCTCCCCTGGCCTCACTCGACACCAAGGTTTTAGCTGCTGCAGGCTTTTTCCTTTTGGATGCGATCTGCCTCCAGATATATATATATATCTATTTTGACATGGAGTCTCTATCATCCAGGCTGGACTGCAATGGCGCAACCTTGGCTCACTGCAACCTTCGCCTCCCAGATTCAAATTTTCCTTGTCTCAGCCTCCCAAGTAGTTGGGATTACAGGCGCCCACCACCGTGCCCGGCTAATTTTTGTATTTTTTAGTAGAGACAGGGTTTCGCCATGTTGACCAGGCTGGTCTTGAACTCCTGACCTCAGGTGATCCGCCCGCCTCAGCCTCCCAAAGTGCTTGAATTACCGGCATGACCCACTATGCCCAGCCAGCTCAAATGTCACTTCAGAGATAATTTTCCCTCACAAGTGTCAGATTGAAGCTCTCCTCTCTCAGCCACGTTCAAACACATCATATTCCATTTTTTTGTTTGTTTTTTTTGTTTTTTGTTTTTGAGACAGGGTCTCACTCTGTCACCCAGGCTGGTGTGCAGTGATATTAACACAGTTCACTGCAGCCTCAGCCTCCTGGGCTTCAGCAATCCTCCTGCCTTAGCCTCCCCAGTAGCTGGGACTATAGGCACACACCACCACGCTAGGTTGTTTTTGTTTGTTTGTTTGTTTTTTGTTTTTTGTGTGTGTGTGTGTGTATTTGTTGTAGAGATGAAGTTTCTTCATGTTGCCCAGGCTAGTCTAGAATTCCTAAGCTCAAGTGATCTTCCCGTCTTGGCCTCCCAAAGTGCTGGGGTTACGCCACTGAACCTGGCCCCTATGTTACTTCTTCGTAGCCCTTCCTGTGATCTGAAATGACCAAGTCCATTTATCTATTTACTAATTTATTATCCACCCATGCTCCACCCAATCTGGAATGTAATATAAATACTTGTTTGTGTTATTTGCATGGTGTGTGCCCTGGGATTGGCAACACTGTAAGTGTTCAAGAAGTAGTCAAGAAAGAATGAATGAATGGGCCAGGCGCGGTGGCTCACGCCTATAATCCCAGCATTTTAGGGAGCCGAGGCGGGTGGATCACTTGAGGTCGGGAGTTTGAGACCACCCTGGCCAACATGGTAAAACCCCATCTCTACTGAAAATACAAATATTAGCTAGGCGTGGTGGCGCATGCCTGTAAGCCCAGCTACTCGGGAAGCTGAGGCATGAGAATCGCTTGAACTGGAGGCCAGAGGTTGCACTGAGCCGAGATCACACCACTGCCCTCCAGCCTGGGCGACAGAAAGAGACTCTGTCTTAAAAATAAATAAATAAATAAACAAACAAACACACAATGACAGAATAAGGGGAGGGGCAGTGATAGCAAGAAAAAGAAAGCCTATTTGGGGACTTGGAAGGAGAGAGACAGAGGACAGCCGGGGCACAGACTTCAGTGTCCTTTTCCTTCTCCTACTGATCCCACCTGCTTATGAAGCCAGCCTCGGATGTGCACGGGAAGGTTGGGATCCCTCCTGAGCGCATTGCCTCTCTTCCCAAAGGCGTGGACCTTGTTTACTGCCCGGGTGGGCTTCTGAGGAGAGAGGGGACAGAAGTGAACAGGGAGAACCTAGAATGGTCCTGGGAGGGGGTGAGGGTGGACAAAGGCAACCGTAGACTCTCCCTTGGCTGCCCTGAGAAATGGGTCAAGGGCCAGCCGGGCGCGGTGGCTCACGCCTGTAATCCCAGCACTTTGGGAGGCCGAGACGGGCGGATCACGAGGTCAGGAGATCGAGATCATCCTGGCTAACACAGTGAAACCCCGTCTCTACTAAAAATATAAAAAAATTAGCTGGGCGTGGTGGCGGGCCCCTGTAGTCCCAGCTACTCGGGAGGCTGAGGCAGGAGAATGGAGTGAACCCAGGAGGCGGAGCTTGCAGTGAGCCAAGATCGCGCCACTGCACTCCAGCCTGGGCAACAGAGCAAGACTCTAACATTTGGAGGCCGAGGGGGGGATCACGAGGTCAGAGATCGAGACCAGGTGAAACCCTCTTTATAAAATACAAAAATTGCCGGGCTGGTGGCGGGCCTGTATCCCAGTACCGGAGAGGCTGAGGCAGAAAAGGGTGAACCGGAGGCGGAGTTGCAGTGACCGCGGGCCATGATCCACCTGGTGACAGATGTCAAAAAAAAAAAAAAAAAAAAAAAGACGTTTTTTTTTTTTTTTTTTTGACAAGTGCAGTGGTTGAAACCTGCACTTACCTCCTGAATCAGGTGACCCTCAGCCTCACCTCCCATGTAGTGGGACCACAGGAGTCCACCATGCCAGTAATTTAGGTCTCACTTTCTTGCCCAGGCTGGGAGAGACTCTTTTTTTTTTTTCTTTTGAGACAGAGTCTCGCTCTGTCGCCCAGGCTGGAGTGCAGTGGCGCCATCTTGGCTCACTGCAACCTCCGCCTCTCGGGTTCAAGTGATTCTCCTGCCTCAGCCTCCCAAGTAGCTGAGATTGCGGGCACGTGCCACCATGCCTGGCTAATTTTTGTATTTTTAGCAGAGATGGGTTTTTGCCATGTCGGTCTGGCTGGTCTCGAACTCCTGACCTCAGGTGATCCACCCGCCTCAGCCTCTTAAAGTGCTGGGGTTACAGGCGTGAGCCACTGCGCCGGGCCGAGACTCTTTTTTTGATGGGCGGAGGGAGTTGTTCAGAGGCAAGGAAGAGGCTGTAGGGAAGCAATTTGGGGATCGAGGGTCCACTACCAAGAAGCAGATGCCCTTGGCCACCAGAGCCAGAGCTGTTGTAGGTCCTTTGGGATCTGAACTGGGACTATGGGCTGGGAGGTCCCCATAATCGGGGGGAACTCTCACGCTGAGTCTCCGGTGAATCAAAGGATGCCCTGGTGCCCTGCAGTCACACCCCTTAGCAACCAAGTCCAAGGAGAGGAAGCCTCAAATCCCTCTATCCTGCCCGGATGGAGCCTCATCTCCCAATGCCCACAGATATCTCAGCCATCCTTAGCCAGGTCCTGACAATATGCCCTTCCTTGGAAGTGGTGGTACTGACCAAGGCTGAGATCAGAGCTCTGGGCTCTGAACTTGAGAAACAATATGTGTGGAATGGCAGGAGGAAAAAGAAATGAGTGTCTCCCTAGGCTTTTGGCTGGGATGCCGATTTGGGATGCAAGTATCTGGAGGCCCCTTGGGTCTTATTGTCGAGAAGGGTCTTTCCTTATAGGATTTCAGACTGGATGACGAGAGATAGGACACCAAGTTCTGGCACTAATCAAGAGCAGCCACTACTTCTCAGAACTCGAGGGGCCTCATGGCTGGGGAGCGGCTTTATCTTAGCAACCAGGGTCAAGGGAGGTTGTTACTCTGGTTTAGAATTAGGAAAATACAAAGGGTGGGGACAGAGCTGGGAGTGCCTCTGAATTCCTAGCTGCGGCTGGTAGGCAATTTGGGACCTTACTATGTCTGGCAGACCCCGTTGCTAAGGATCTTTGTCCTTAACAACCAGAGTCCTTGGGGAAACAGAGGGATGGGCGGCCCAGAGCCCCACCTTCCTCCCCATCCCCACCAGGAAGCTCAAACCTTGGGGCTCAGGCTGCTGAGTGAGGAGATGGTGGAGGCGCTGCTGGCCAGGCTAAGGCTGCTGCGAGGTCGGCTCCCCTCCATCAAGGGCTGGGAGAGAAAGAAAGGGGCTGTGTCTCTGCAGTGACGGGTGCGGGACAGAGATGGGGTCAGGGGCTTGGAGGTCGGAGGAGGCTGCAGAGAAAGAGCCTGTTGTTTCGGGACTGGGGGGCTGGGGGAGGCCATGGCCCGTGACCACATACCAAGAGTGGTGCCAAGGGAGGTAGGCGGCCCTGGCAGCTGCGGGAGGGGGCAGCTGTCTGCAGCCCGGGCCAGAGAATAGGGGCTCCTTTATTCCTGCCCACTGCACTCAGGCCAGGAATTTGACCCTCTCTGTGCTTAAGGACCCCTCATTCCCTGCCTCCTTCCGGCTGCCCCAGGCTACCTGTCTCCCGCCCTCCCACACGCACCCGCAAACCATCCCTGCCAACTCCCCAAGCCAAGCCCTGTGGCACCAGGAATGTGAACCCAGAGAGCCCCTCCCAGCCCAGCCAGGGAACTTACCCAGCTCTGGGGTCCCAGTGACAGGGGCAAGAGGACGGTGTGGGTGCTGTGGCACCCAGGCAGTCTCCCGCCTCCTTTGTCTCTTAGCTGCTGTCTCTCATAGTTCTCAATCTCTCTCCTCACCTGCTCACTCACACTTTCTGTCTCTTTGTCTCCTGTCTCGTACGGTCTCTCTCTCTCTCTCTCTCTCTTCCTTTTACACTATCTCTCTCCCCAGTCTCACTTTCTGTATGTCTCTCTGATCTCTGTCTCTTCCAGTCTCTCTCTCACTCATTCTCTCCCTCTCTCTCTCTCTCCAATCTTTCTGTTTCTGTCCAAATCTTTTATTGCCAGACTCACAGGGTCTCTTCCTTAAGTCTCTATCTCATTGGCTCTCTCTCTCTCTCTCTCTCTCTCTCTGTCATCCTGTGTCCTCTCTCCTTCACACTCAGTCTCTTCCTCTTTCTCTCTCTGGCTCTCCACGTCTGCCGTTTCCTCCCCTTTCTCTTTCCGATTTCCCTTCTCACTTTCTCCCTTCCTCCCTCTCCCAGTTTCTCTTTCCCCTCTGCTGGTCTTTCCCTGCCTCTGCCAGCCGCCCACGCTGCTGTTCTCCCCTCCCAATCCCGGCTGTCCCCGCCCCTTCTGGCCACCCCACTACAGCCTGACCCCTGGCTCAGCTGCCCCCACAGCTGAGGGGAGGGGCTTGGGCCCCCCAATTCCCGGGTCTCCTAAGGACCAAGGTTGGGACTTTCTCAGAGTTTGGAGAGTTGGACCTCAGGCCTGCACTCCAGGGCGTCCGTGGGTTTGCTGCTGTGGTTGGGGACCTGGGCCACTGGTGTCCTAAACGGAGGAGGCTTGTGTCTTGCAAGGGGTGGGGACTCAGACTTCCAAAGCCCTGGAGGGAATGGGTTAGGGATCCAGACTCCTGGGTGCCCGAGAAGGTCTGAGCTAGGAGTCAGGACTCCTGAGTCGTGAATGAGCTGGGGGTCTGGAAACATGGCTGTGCTTGGAAGGGGCCAAGGATTGTTTGTCCAGGTCCGCTAGGGAGAAAAGGGGATGGTCCCAGTAGGGCAGGGTGAAATGGAGAGTTCCAAACCTCCACCTCATATCCAGGTGAGAATTCTCTTCTAGACTGAGGACAGCTCCCTCAGGAGAGAGACATGATTCCTTGGTATATTTTGAGGAACAAGATTATGCATCCGTAGGTAGGGGAGGAGAGCTGGGGGCTGGAACTGTCACCCCGGGCCTGGAACTTGTAGCAGAAGCACCCCCACTCGCACAAAGAGTGCCACCCAGGCGGAATTGCGGTTTGCGGAGGCAGAGCTATTGCCCGAGTCTGAAGCAGATGAAACCCAGGAGTGGAGCCTCGTGCCTGTGACCGGGAAGGAATCCGAACTTTTGGTTTAACTGCCATTCACCATGCATCTGTTGAGTACCTACTGTGTGCAGGAACTGTCTGTTGCAGCCATTGAGAAGAAAGCAGTGAGCCCTGGCTGGGTGCAATGGCTCACGCCTGTAATCCCAGCACTTTGGGAGGCCAAGGCAGGAGGATCGCTTGAGACCAGGAGTTCAAGACCAGCCTGGGCATCATAGCGAGACCCTGTCTCTGTTTCGAAAATGAATTTTTTTTTTTTTTTGAGACAGAGTTTCGCTCTTTTGCCAAGCTGGAGTGCAGTGGCGTGATCTCGGCTCACTGCAACCTCTGCCTCCTGCGTTCAAGCGATTCTCCTGACTTAGCCTCCTGAGTAGCTGGAACTACAGGTGCACGCCACCGCACCTGGCCTAAATTAATTAATTTTTTTTTTTGAGAGGGAGTCTCGCTCTGTCGCCCAGGCTGGAGTGCAGTGGCACGATCTCAGCTCACTACAACCTCTGCCTCCCAGGTTCACGCCATTCTCCTGCCTCAGCCTCCAGAGTAGCTGGGACTACAGGCACCCGCCACCACGCCTGGCTAATTTTTTTTGTATTTTTAGTAGAGACTGGGTTTCACCGTGTTAGCCAGGATGGTCTTGATCGCCTGACCTCCTGATCCACCTGCCTCGGCCTCCCACAGTGCTAGGATTACAGGCGTGAGCCACCGCGCTCGGCCTAATTAATTTTTTTTGAAAAGCATTGAGCCCAGCAAAGTGCCTGATCTCATAGTGCTTACATCCTCATTCTCATTTGCAAGGAATCTAGACCCTGCTGTGACTATCTTGGTCAAGTGGCTTCATTTCCAAGCCTGTTTCCCCATCTGTGAAATGGGAACAATGACACCCTCGCACACGGGGAGGAAACCAACCACATGTGAAAATAGGAGACTCTAGCCGGGTGTGGTGGCGAGCTCCTGTACTCCCAACTACTCGGGAGGCTGAGGCAGGAGAATTGCTTGAACCCGGGAGGTGGAGGTTGCAGTGAGCCAAGATCGCACCATTGCACTCCAGCCTGGGTGACAGAGTGAGACACCGTCTCAAAAAAAAAAAAAAAAAAAAAATGAAAGAAAAGAAAAAAAAAAGAAAATGGGAGACTCTAGGCTGGGGCCTGCGGGCTAAATTGGGGTAGGAGGCCGGGCACGGTGGCTCACACCTGTAATTCCAGCACTTTGGGAAGCCAAGGCGGGCAGATCACCTGAGGTCAGGAGTTCAAGACCAGCCCGGTCGGCCGAGCGAGGTGGCTCACGCCTGTAATCCCAGCACTTTGGGAGGCTGAGGCGGACAGATCACGAGGTCAGGAGATCAAGACCATCCTGGCTAACACGGTGAAACCCTGTCTCTACTAAAAATACAAAAAAATTAGCCAGGTGTGGTGGCGGGCGCCTGTAGTCCCAGCTACTTGGGAGGCTGAGGCAGCAGAATGGCGAGAACCAGGGAGGAAGAGCTTGCAGTGAGCTGAGATCATGCCACTGCACTCCAGCCTGGGCGACAGAGCAAGACTCTGTCTCAAAAAAAAAAAAAAAAAAAAAAAAAGACCAGCCTGGTCAACGTGGCGAAACACTGTTTCTACTAAAAATACAAAAATTTCCCAGGCATTGTGGCCCCATGCCTATAATCCCAGCTACTCCAGAGGCTCAGGCAGGAGAATCACTGGAACCCAGGAGGTGGAGGTTGCAGTGAGCCCAGATGGCGCCACTGAACTCCAGCCTGGGCGACAGAGTGAGACACCGTCTCAAAAAATAAATAAATAGGCTGGGTGCAGTGGCTCATGCCTATAATCCTAACACTTTGGGAAACCGAGGCAGGCAGATTGCCTGAGCTCAAGAGTTCGAGACCAGCCTGGGGAACATGGCGAAACCCTGTCTCTACTAAAAATAACAAAAAATTAGCTGAGTGTGGTAGTGCATGCCTGTAATCCCAGCTACTCGGAGGCTGAGAAGGGAGAATCGCTTGAGCCTGGAAGATGGAGGTTGCAGTGAGCCGAGATCGCGCCACTGCACTCCAGCCTTGGTGACAGAGCGAGACTCCATCTCAAAAAAAAAATAAAAAATAAAAAATAATAATAATTAATAAATAAATAGGCCTGGAGTGGTGGCTCACGCCTGTAATCCCAGCACTTTGGGAGGCCAAGGCAGGCAGAACACCTGAGGTCAGGAGTTTGAGACTAGCCTAGCAAACATGGTGAAATCCCGTCTCAGAAAAATAAATAAATAAATAAATAGGCCGGGCGCGGTGACTCACGCCTGTAATCCAGCACTTTGGGACGCCAAGGCGGGCAGATCCCCTGACGTCAGGAGTTCGAGACCAGCCTGACCAACATGGAGAAACTACGTCTCTACTAAAAAAATACAAAATTAGCCGGGCATGGTGGCACATGCCTGTAATCCCAGATACTCGGGATACTGAGGCAGGAGAATCGCTTGAACCCCGGAGGCGGAGATTTCGGTGAGCCGAGATCGCCCCTTTGCATTCCAGCCTGAGCAACAAGAGCAAAACTCCGCCTCAAAATAACTAACTAAGTAAATAAATAAATACATTGGGGTGGGAAGGCATTGGCCCTGAGCTAAGAGAGGGCTCGCTGCTGAAGCAGGGCCACGCATTTGATTGACAGTTCGCTTGTTGGGGGGGCGTGGTCACGCTCGGAAACTCCGCGGTGACTTTGCAAAGGCTGGAATCTCCGCGAGAAGTCCCGTCTTACTTCCACTTCCCACCCTTCGGGTTGTGGTCTCGAAACCCCGCCTCTCTTCGTGACGTCAGCACGCCGGGCGCGGTAGACTATAAAAGCCTCGTGGCCATTGTGTGCGCTGCTCTTATCGGTGCCAATCCCAGTTGTTATCGTGTGCAAGACGCCGCACGACCCCGCGCCCGCTTGTCGCCACTGCACTTGAGGCAGCCGGAGATCCTCTGAGTTCCCCGGAGCCCGACGCGTGAGGGTGAGATGAACGCGCTGGCCTCCCTAACTGTCCGGACCTGTGATCGCTTCTGGCAGACCGAGCCGGCGCTCCTGCCCCCGGGGTGACGCGCAACCCCCAGCCAGTGAGTAAGGGGTCGGAACGCCTGGGTCCCCACGGGGCTGGGGGCCCGGATTTAGAAAGGAGAAGGGGTTGGGAGCCTGGAGTCCTGAGCCTGAGGGAGGAGGGATCTGGAAGCCAGATTCTTGGGTCCCCCGTGAAGGAATCATCTGGCAAGTGGGGGGTCGAGTCAGAATGTTTCAGCCTGCGAGGGAGGAGGGTGTGAGGGTTTGATTTGTCAATCTTCAGCAGGATGAGCGAGCTAGGGACTATGACTTTGTCGCCAAGGGAAGCAAGTAAAATAATTTTGTTCTTGGTTCTTGGGACTGGGACTTCTGCGTCTGAAGAAAGAGAGGGCTGGGGGCTTGGACCCTTGGATCTAAGGAAGAACTAGGGTTCAGACTCCTGGCTATTGAGAGATAAGAACAGAGCCAAGGGACAGAGATGGGCGTGGCTGAGATCAGAAAGGAATTTGGGACTCTCGCGTTGCTATTTACAATAGTTGTGTTACTATTTCTGTTACTATGACTCATAGTCATGCCCGGATGCCATCCCCTAAATGGCCTCTAAACTTTGTTTTTTTCCTCCCCCTTTTCCAGCCCAGACACATGGCCCCAGGCCAAGCACTCCATCAGGCTACCCCATGGAGGGATGCCCACCCTTTCTGCCTCCTGTCCCCAGTGATGGGCCTCCTCAGCCGAGCCTGGAGCCGCCTGAGGGGCCTGGCACCTCCAGAGCCCTGGCTGGTGGAAGCAGTAAAAGGAGCAGCTCTGGTAGAAGCTGGCCTGGAGGGAGAAGCTAGGACTCCTCTGGCAAACCCCCACACCCCTTGGGGCAGACACCCTGAAGAGGAGGCTGAAGACGGTGGAGGCCCTGGAGAGGACAGAGAAACACTGGGCCTGAAAACCAGCAGTTCCCTTCCTGAAGCCTGGGGACTTTTGGATGATGATGATGACAGGTATAGTGAGCGAGAAGCAACCAGTGTCCCTAGAGGGCAGGGAAGTCAATTTGCAGATGGCCAGCGTGTTCCCCTGTCTCCCAGCCCTCTGATAAGGACTCTGCAAGGTTCTGATAAGAACCCAGGGGAGGAGAAAGCTGAGGAAGAGGGAGTTGCTGAAGAGGAGGGAGTTAACAAGTTCTCTTATCCACCATCACACCGGGAGTGTTGTCCAGCAGTGGAGGAGGAGGATGATGAAGAAGCTGTAAAGAAAGAAGCTCGCAGAGCTTCTACTTCTGCCTTGTCTCCAGGATCCAAGCCCAGCACTTGGGCGTCTTGCCCAGGGGAGGAAGAGAATCAAGCCACGGAGGACAAAAGAAGAACAGAAAGAAGTAAAGGAGCCAGGAAGACCTCCGTGTCCCCCCCATCTTCAGGCTCTGACCCCAGGTCCTGGGAGTATCGTTCAGGAGAGGCGTCCGAGGAGAAGGAGGAAAAGGCACACGAAGAAGCTGGGAAAGGAGAAGCTGCTCCAGGGCCGCACTCCTCAGCCCCCGCCCCGAGGCCCCAGCTCAAGTCCTGGTGGTGCCAACCCAGTGATGAAGAGGAGGGTGAGGTCAAGGCTTTGGGGGCAGCTGAGAAGGATGGCGAAGCTGAGTGTCCTCCCTGCATCCCCCCGACAAGTGCCTTCCTGAAGGCCTGGGTGTATTGGCCAGGAGAGGACACAGAGGAAGAGGAAGATGAGGAAGAAGATGAGGACAGTGACTCTGGATCAGATGAGGAAGAGGGAGAAGCTGAGGCTTCCTCTTCCACTCCTGCTACAGGTGTCTTCTTGAAGTCCTGGGTGTATCGACCAGGAGAGGACACGGAGGAGGAGGAAGCTGAGGACGGTGATACAGGATCAGCTGAGGATGAAAGAGAAGCTGAGATTTCCACTTCCACGCCCCCTGCAAGTGCTTTCTTGAAGGCCTGGGTCTATCAGCCAGGAGAGGACACGGAGGAGGAGGAGGAAGCTGAGGACAGTGATACAGGATCAGCAGAGGATGAAAGAGAAGCTGAGACTTCTGCTTCCACACCCCCTGCAAGTGCTTTCTTGAAGGCCTGGGTGTATCGGCCAGGAGAGGACACGGAGGAGGAGGAAGATGAGGATGCAGATAGTGAGGGTAATGAAGATGATTCAGAAGCAGCCGTGGGAGAAGCTGAGTCAGACCCACATCCCTCCCACCTGGACCAGAGTGTCCACTTCAGGGGCTGGGTATATCGACCTAGAAAGGAGACAGAGGAAGAGAAAGCTGCTGAGGACTGGGGAGAAGCTGAGCCCTGCCCCTTCCGAGTGGCCATCTATGTACCTGGAGAGAAGCCACCGCCTCCCTGGGCTCCTCCTAGGCTGCCGCTCCGACTGCAAAGGCGGCTCAAGCGCCCAGAAACCCCTACTCATGATCCGGACCCTGAGACTCCCCTAAAGGCCAGAAAGGTGGGTGCTGAGAGCCCAGATTCTTTTTTTTTTTTAATTGAGTCAGAGTCTTGTGCTGTCACCCAGGCTGGAGTGCAGTGGCGCGATCTTGGCTCACTGCCAACCTCTGCCACCCGAGTTCAGGTGATTCTCGTGCCTCAGTCTCTGGAGTATCTGGGATTACAGGCTCATGACACCATGCCCAGCTAATTTTTTTTTTTTGTATTTTTAGTAGAGACGGGGGTTTCACCATGTTGGCCAGGCTGGTCTCGAACTCCTGACATCACGTGATCCACCCACCTCAGCCTCCCAAAGTGCTGGGATTACAGGCATGAGCTACCACGTCTGGCCGAGAGCCCAGATTCTTGAGTCTTAGAGAGGAAGGGGTCTGGAGGTTGAGACTTCTGGGTCCCTGTGTGTTGCAGAGGGTTGCATGTCATCTCCATGGAGAAGGTTGTGTACACTGTTAGGCAATCCCTTGTAAGAGGCCAGGCCCCTGGGGGAGGGTTGTTACGCAATCCCTTCTAAGATTGCTGTTACGCAATCCCTTGTAAAAGGCCAGGCTCACAGCAGCCCCAGGAAACCACCTCTGCCTTCAGTGAGTCAGATGGAGAATCCCATGACAGTGACAGGCAAGTGACTAGCCAGATAGAAAGCATTTTTGTGTAATAACTAATTTTTGTTTGCTTCTCTCTCTCTCTTCCCCGCCCTCCCCATCTGGATTCCTGTGGCTGTGTGCATCTCCTGCCTGTGTCCGCATGTCTGCCCGCAGGTGCACTTCTCCGAGACGGTCACTGTCCATTTCCTGGCTGTCTGGGCAGGGCCGGCCCAGGCCGCCCGCCAGGGCCCCTGGGAGCAGCTTGCTCGGGATCGCAGCCGCTTCGCACGCCGCATCGCCCAGGCCCAGGAGGAGCTGAGCCCCTGCCTCACCCCTGCTGCCCGGGCCAGAGCCTGGGCACGCCTCAGGAACCCACCTTTAGCCCCCTTCCCTGCCCTCACCCATACCTTGCCTTCCTCCTCTGTCCCTTCGCCCCCAGTCCAGACCACGCCCTTGAGCCAAGCTGTGGCCACACCCTCCCGCTCCTCTCCTTGTGCAGCAGCGGCTCCCCTGGACCTCAGTGGGAGGCGTGGCTAAGACCAACTGGTTTGCCTATAATTTATTAACTATTTATTTTTTCTAAGTGTGGGTTTATATAAGGAATAAAGCCATTTGATTTGTAGCGAGCAGCGTCTGTATGTGTGTCAGAAACTGACAGCATTCTATTTACAGGTCCCTGAGGTAGCTGGGAAGAGAATAGCATAAAACAAAGCATTTCAATGGCGGATAAACTGCTTTTCCTCAAATTTGCTTCCACTCATCCTGAGGCTTCTTTTGAACCTAACAGCTGGTGGGTTTTATAGTGTTTTGTTTTTTTTTTTTTGAGACTGAGTCTCTCTCTGTTGCCCAGGCTGAAGTGCAGTGGTGCAATCTCAGCTCACCACAACCTCTGCCTCCTGGGTTCAAGGGATTCTCCTGCCTCAGCCTCCTGAGTAGTTGGGATTACAGGCATGAGCCATCATGCCCAGCTAATTTTTATATTTTTAGTAGAGGAGTTTCACCATGTTGGACTCCTGACCTCGTGATCCGCCCACCTCAGTCTCCCAAAATGCTGGGATTATGGGCGTGAGCCACTATGCTCACCTCTACCTCTAATTTTTAATTTTTTTTTTTTTTTTTTTTGAGACCGAG
The DNA here is from genome assembly GCF_009828535.3 of Hylobates moloch. NCBI lineage: Eukaryota > Metazoa > Chordata > Mammalia > Primates > Hylobatidae > Hylobates > Hylobates moloch. Next base: position 36,535,384 of record NW_026652287.1, on the reverse strand, counting down.
TCTCGCTGTGTCGCACAGCCTGGGGTGCAGTGGCGTGATCTCGGCTCACAGCAACCCCTGGGTTCAAGAAATTCTCCTGCCTCAGCCTCTCTAGTACCTGGGATTACAGGCGTGCGCTACCACGCAGGGCTACTTTTTGTATTAATCTACCTCTAGACCTTCACAGAATGCAGGCTCCTCTCATCCTCCTAACCTAATGGCCTTTCATTAGCTTTACAAAAGCAGCTTAGTTAAACTAGAAATCCTAGCACTTTGGGTGGCCCAGGTAGATGAATCACCTGAGGTCAGGTTTTTTGTTTGTTTTGAGCCAGAGTCTTGCTCTGTCACCCAGGCTGGAGTGCAATGGCGGGATCTCGGCTCACTGCAACCTCCGCCTCCCAAGTTCAAGTGATTCTCCTGCCTCAGTCTCCTGAATAGTTAGGATTATAGGGGCCTGCCACCACACACGGCTAATTTTTGTATTTTTAGTAGAGACAGGGTTTCACCATGTTGGTCAGGCTGATCTCTAACTCGAGGTCAGGACTTTGAGACCCCCACTCCTGCCATATAATCCTTTCATTTCCCCAAGGCAACCAAGCCTAATTCCACCTAATTTAAAACCTTTGTATGAGTGCTACCTGCTGCCTGAGGATCCCAACCCTGAGGCCTCTTGCTCAACTAGTTCCTCCTGATTCTTCAGACGTAGTGTGAAAATTCCTTTTTGGGGGGGGGGGGCGGGGATAGAGTCGCATTCTGTTGCCCAGGCTGGAGTGCAGTGGCACGATCAGCTCACTGTAACCTCCGCTTCCCAGGTTCAAGCAATTCTCGTGCCTCGGCCACCGTAGTACCTGGGATTACAGGCATGCGCCACCATGCCCAGCTAATTTTTGTATTTTTAGTAGAGACAGGTTTTGCTATATTGGCGAGGCTGGTCTCGAACTCCTGACCTCAAGTGATCCTTCCGCCTCGACCTCCTAAAGTGTTGGGATTCCAGGTGTGAGCCACCGCGCCCGGCAGTTTTTTTTTTTTTTTTTTTTTTGAGACAGAGTCTGGCTGGAGTGAAGTGGAGCTAACTCAGCTCACTGCAGCCTCCGTCTCCCAGGTTCAAGTGTTTCTCCTGCCTCAGTGTCCTGAATAGCTGGGATTACAGGTGCCTGCCACCACGCCCAGCTAATTTTTGTACTTTTAGTAGAGACGGGGTTTCACATGTTGGCCAGGCTGGACTCGAACTGCTGACTTCAGGTGATGCACCGGCTTCAGCCTGCCAAAGTGTTGGGATTTACAGGCGTGAGCCACCCTGCCCGGTCAGTGTTGGTTATTAAGGTGGTGCAAAAGAAGGTATGTCGGGGCCCTTCCTCCAAATGAGGAGGCACAGAAGCTGGCAAGGGTATGGTATTTTATTGAGTTATTCAACAGCCAGCTTCTAACTGAAACTGGACAAGCAGATGCCGAAGGCCTGGAGCGGGCTAAACGGAAAGCAGAAGTCCATGGTAAATGTGTCTGGGCCCACTCGGCCGAACTGGAGCACCAGATGTTCTTCTGAGAAGTGAATCAAGAACAAAGCCTTAGCCTGACTGTCTCATCTCCCAGCTTCGAGAATTGAGACTTTTTTTTTTTTTTTTTTTGAGACAGAGTCTTGCTCTGTCGCCCAGGCTGGAGTGCAGTGGCCTGATCTTGGCTCACTGCAACCTCTGCCTCCCAGGTTCAAGCAGTTCTTCTGCCTCAGCCTCCCAAGTAGCTGGGATTACAGGCATGTGCCACCACGTCCGGCTATTTTTTTTTTTTTTTTTTGAGATGGAGTCTTGCTCTGTCGCCCAGGCTGGAGTGCAGTAGCGCGATCTCGGCTCACTGCAAGCTCCGCCTCCCGGGTTCACCCCATTCTCCTGCCTCAGCCTCCTAATTAGCTGGGACTACAGGTGACTGCCACTACGCCCGGCTAACTTTTTTTGTATTTTTAATAGAGACAGGGTTTCACCGTGTTAGTCAGGATGGTCTCGATCTCCTGACCTCGTGATCTGCCCGCCTCGGCCTCCCAAAGTGCTGGGATTACAAGCGTGAGCCACAGTGCCCGGCCTAATTTTTGTATTTTTAATAGAGACGAGGTTTCACCATGTTGGCCAGGCTGTTCTTGAACTGCTGACCTCAGATGATCCACCTGCCTCGGTCTCCCAAAGTGCTAGGATTACAGGCGTGAGCTACCGCACCAGGCCGAGAATGGAGACTTTTAAGAGGCTGAGCGGTGCCCTTACTAAGCCAGAAACCCTGAGGGTGTGTAAACTACAATTCCCAGTAGGCTTTGCAATAGGGTGGCGTCTACCCTGCCTAGAAAAACGCTCAAGTGATGATGGGAGATGTAGTTCCCTTCCGTTCACACCCTAACCCCCATCCCCCTGGCCCGGCTAAACTGGTTTCCAGGAGCTCACGGTGGTTGGGATCCATGATCTGGAAGTTCTTCACCGAAGTCCGAGTGACTCGACCGTGGAAATTGAGCATGTAGACACCGTTCTCCTTGTTCCACGACGGGGTTTTGTTGTGCAACAAAAGCAACCCTTGTTTGTCCCCACGTTGGTAACGACTCAGTAGCGACTCCTGTTCCTAGAAGGTAAAGAAGGGGCTGTGGTTTTCTCAGAGGCTTTCGAAACTCCATCTTGAACAGGGGCGACTCCATCTTGAACAGGGGCGACTCCATCTTGAACAGGGGCTGGGTAAAATGAAGATGAGACCTGCTGGGCTGCATTCCCAGGAGGTCAGTCATTCTTAGTCACAGGATGAGACAGGAGTTTGACAGGACTGGTATCACAATGTTAGAAATGCTTGTTCCCCGGTGCCGTAAAGAAATAGTACTTGAGGCCGGGCGCGGTGGCTCACGCTTGTAATCCCAGCACTTTGGGAGGCCGAGGCGGGCGGATCACGAGGTCAGGAGATCGAGACCACGGTGAAACCCCGTCTCTACTAAAAATACAAAAAAATTAGCCGGGCGTAGTGGCGGGCGCCTGTAGTCCCAGCTACTCGGAGAGGCTGAGGCAGGAGAATGGCGTGAACCCGGGAGGCGGAGCTTGCAGTGAGCCGAGAGCGCGCCACTGCACTCCAGCCTGGGCGACAGAGCAAGACTCCGTCTCAAAAAAAAAAAAAAAAAAAAGAAAGAAATAGTACTTGAACATAAATTTAATTTCCTCAGCAAGGCCATTTTTTTACTTTCTGCAGAAAGGGTACACTCACCAGGAGTTTTGCCATGAGAGTACACTGAACAAAGGAGACAGGGTCATTTATAACCTCACGCATCTACCCTACTGCTGTGTCCGGTTTCCATTGGCTGGAACGGGACTTCACATTCTGTATTTGTCCCGACTGGCTAGCAACTTGGAACTTTTTAAAGGAGGAAAAAGCAGAGGAGAACAAAGGAAGGAGGAAGTAACTTGTGGAATGTTGAGAAACGTAAAAACACCTTCAAATAAGGAAGAGGAACAGGCTATGACCTAATGCTTGCTTGGACCAGTATAAGCATGCCAGGGCAAATATTTAGGGTAAATTGTGGGAGCTAAAAACATAAAGTACACTGATTTCTTTATTACAGCTAGCAGATATTTAAGAATGTTAGCACAAGTCTTTGAATAAATCTTGCTTGTAAGAGAAGTTACTGCCGGGCACGGTGGCTCACGCCTGTAATCCCAACACTTTGGGAGGCCGAGGCGGGTGAATCACGAGGTCAGGAGATCGAGACCATCCTGACTAACACAGTGAAACCCCATCTCTACGAAAAATATAAAAAATTAGACAGGCATGGTAGCGGGCACCTGTAGTCCCAGCTACTCAGGAGGCCGAGGCAGGAGAATGGCGTGAACCCGGGAGGCCGACCTTGCAGTGAGCCGAGATCGCACCACTGCACTCCACTCCAGCCTGGGTGACAGAGCAAGACTCTGTCTCAAAAAAAAAAAAAAAAAAGAAAAGAAAAGAAAGAGAGAGTATATAAGAGGGAGGAATCCTCAGTTCCGGGAATTGCCCACCCCTTTCCCAGAAAATTCATGAATAATCCACCTCATTTAGCATTTAATCAAGAAATAACCATAAAAATAGCCAACCAGCTGGCCTCAAGGCTGCTTTGCCTATGGAGTAGCCATTCTTTTATTTCTTCTCTAATAAACTTGCTTTCTCTTGACTCTACAGACTGGCCCCAAATTCTTCCTTGCCTGAGATCCAAGAACCCTCTCTTGGAGTCTGGATCAGACCCTTTTTTGGTAAGTTTGTTAACCTACCACCAACCCTTTTTTCTCCGGATGCAAATGTTTTGAGTCTTTTACTCCCTGAGACATGGAAGGCTAACAAACTCCTTCAGGCTTCATATGACACCTGCAACCCACTGGCCTCTTCTTCCTCCTCTTCTTCTTCCTCCTCTGGGATCTAGGAGGACCGGCCCCAGCCCCTTCTCCTCCATTGACCCAGAGATTCCTGACGTCAGAGACTCACATTTAGTAGCCGGACATTGATTCTCTGGTTCTGGCTGTTGGTTCCTGGGAGAATCACAGTCATTTTCCGAGGCCCCAAGTATCCTAAGATGTTGGGCTCCTGGGGGTGTTATATTCCAGTTGGCCTGGTTCCTTCTTCCGACCATCCTACCCCATCCTCTCATCCCCAGGACACTCACATAACACACAGCCCCCAGCTCCCGTCTGATCCGGGCAGTATTCCTGATTAAATGCTCCCGGTCAGGATTCACCCCGTTGTCAAAGATGGTGAACGTGGTGCGGAAGACATTGGATCTGCTCCAGGAAGGGAATGGATAGAATAAAAATACTAAGTGTTACTCTTTGAGTAAGTGTCACTCATCGCATCGACTCTTCCCATCAATCCCCTATGTCTAAGACTATGTCCGAATGTCTAAGAATCATGTTCCTGGCTGGGCACAGGGGCTCACGCCTGTAATCCCAGCACTCCAGCAGGCAGAGGCAAGAGGATAGCTTGAGCCTGGGCAAAATGTCAAAACTCCTTCTCTACAGAAAATAGAAAAATTAGTCGGGCGTGGCAGTTTGTGCCTGTGGTCCGAGCTCTCAAGAGGCTGAGGTGGGAGGATCACCTGAGCCCCAGAGGTCAAGGCTGCAGTGAGCAGTGATCTTGCCACTGCACTGCAGCCTAGGTTACAGAATGAAACCCTGTCTCTAAATAAATATATAAATAAATAAAAATAAATAATTAAATAAATGAGGCCGGGTACGGTGGCTCACACCTGTAATCCCAGCACTTTGGGAGGCCAAGGCGGGTGGATCACCTGTGGTCAGGAATTCAAGACCAGCCTGACAGTCGTGGAGAAACCCCATCTCTACTAAAAATACAAAATTAGCCAGGCATGGTGGTGCATGCTTGTAATCCCAGCTACTCGGGAGGCTGAGGCAGGAGAATTGCTTGAACCCGGGAGGCGGAGGTTATAGTGAGCCGAGATTACACCATCGAACTCCAGCCTGGGCAACAAAAGTGAAACTCTGTCTCAAAAATAATAATAATAATTAAATAAATGAAACAACCATGTTTCTAGCATCCATGGTCCCAGGCCCCCTCATTTCTTGGGTGAGCCATGTACTTTATGTAGCCTCCCTATTTTATTTAAAGAGCCCTTTAGGAACCCTCTTTTTTTTTTTTTTTCTGTTGCCCAAGCTAGAGTGCAGTGGCTCAATCTCAGTTTACCAAAATCTCTCTGCCTCCTGGGTTCAAGTGATTCTCCTGCATCAGCCTCCCAAGTAGCTGGGATTACAGGTGCATGCCACTATGCCTGGCTAATTTTTGTATTTTTGGTAGAGACGGGGTTTCACCATGTTGGCCAGGCTGGTCTCAACCTCCTGACCTCAAGTGATCCTCCCGCCTCGGCCTCCCAAAGTGCTGGGATTACAGGCATGAGCCACCGCACCACTCCCTCTTCCTTTTTGGATGCAATAATTCACACATTCCAGGCCTCTTTTCCCACAGAAAGTTAGGAGTCCCAGTCCCTTGCCTCTCAAGGAGTCAAATGCCTTAACTGCCAGCCTATGTTCCAAACCCTTCAGTTCTTCTGGTCCTTGAACAGGTGGAAGGTATGCTCTGTGGCCTGCTGGGAAATGGAGTCCCCCTGTCCCCAAGCTCCCTGCTACCTGCTCCTCACCACGTCAGAGCTCTGCCCACCTGACTTTGCCCACGAAGTTGTTCCCATCCCGAGACAGGTGTGTAGGATCCAGGGAGATGAGGTAATTAGAAGTTTTGCTCCTTCTGCTCTTTCGCCCAGCCAGGAGGAAGTGCTATGGATGAGAGGAACAGTCTATTAGAATGGACTTCTGGATGCTGGGTGTGGTGGCTCATGCCTATAATCCCTGCACTTTGGGAGGCTGAGGCAGGCAGATCACTTGAGGTCAGGAGTTCAAGACCAGCCTGGCCAACATGGTGAAACCCTGTCTCTACTAAAAATAAAAAAAAAAAATAGCCAGGCGTGGTAGTGCGTGCCTGTAATCCCAGCTGGTAGGGAGGCTAAGGCAGGAGAATTGTTTGAACCCAGGGGGCAGAGGTTGCAGTGAGCTGAGATAGCACCACTGCACTCCAGCCTGAGCAATAGAGCGAGACTCCATCTCAAAACAAAAATAAAAAATAATGAAAAAAAAAAAGAATGGACTTCTGGTAGCTGGTTAGAGCCAGGGGTCTGAAGACAAGGAAAGGTCATGTCCCATGATGGAGGAGCCAGTGATGGCACAACAAGCTTCTCAAGACTTACTGGGAGGCTGGGCGCAGTGGCTCACGCCTGTAATCCCAGCACTTTGGGAGGCCAAGGTGGGCGGATCACGAGGTCAGGAGATCGAGAGCATCCTGGCTAACATGGTGAAACCCCGTCTCTACTAAAAATACAAAAAATAAGCCAGGTGTGGTGGCGGGCACCTGTAGTCCCAGCTACTCGGAAGGCTGAGGCAGGAGAATAGTGTGAACCTGGGAGGCGGAGCTTGCGGTGAGCCGAGATCGTGCCACTGCACTGGGCGACAGAGCGAGACTCCATCTCAAAAATAAATAAATAAATAAAAAGACTTACTGGGAAATGTGGTTCTCACTGAGGGAAGCCATCAGCTGGGTCCTGAATGGAAGCTTCCTGTCTTAATATCTCCTCCTCATTCTTTCCGCCTATGGGTTCAGAGTTGAAGCTTAGCCCAGGAAGGGTCTGGCTTCGGAGAATGGGGGGCACCCTTGCTTGCAATATTGCAGCAGGACTTTGGTAGGCGTTTCACCGAGAAAAATGGGTTTGGCTCTGAGTAGGGCAAAAAACCTCTTTCTAGGGGGAGAGAGGATAGCCCGAGGAGAGGAGACCATACTTGCAGGGTAAAGGCCAGAAAGACGAGATTGACAGAAGTGGGGCTTGGATCTGGCAAGACAAATTTGTGAGAGGAGGGGCCTGGTTGCTGGGGGCAGGATTTATCTCAGGATTGGGTGAGGCCTGAGAGCTTATAGCAAGGAAGGCTCAGTGAGGGAGGGTCCAGACTTTTTTTTTTTTTTTTGACACGAAATCTCCACCTCCTGGACTCAAGCCATTTTCCCACCTCAGCCTCCCAGGTAGCTGGGACTACAGGTGGGCACCACCACACCTGGCTAATTATTATTATTATTTTTTTTTTGTAGAGACAGGGTTCCACCATGCTGCCCAGGCTGATCTGGAACTCATCAGCTGAAATGATCCACCTGCCTTGGCCTCCAAAATTCTGAGATTACAAGCGTGAACCACCGTGCCTGGCCTTTTTTTTTCTTTTTTGAGATGGAGTTTCACTCTTTCACCCAGGCTGGAGTGCAGTGGCACAATCTCAGCTCATTGCAACCTCCGCCTTCCAGTTTCAAGCATTCTCCTGCCTCACCCTCCTGAGTAGCTGGGATTACAGGCGCCCACCACCACGCCCAGCTAATTTTCGTATTTTTAGTAGAGACGAGGTTTCGCCACGTTGGCCAGGCTGGTCTCAAACTCCTGACCTTGTGATCTGCACGCCTCGGCCTCCCAAAGTGCTAGGATTACAAGTGTGAGCCACTGCGCCCAGCCCTTTTTTTTTTTTTTTTTTTGACGCAGAGTCTAACTCTGTCGCCTAGGCTGGAGTGCAGTAGTGTGATCACGTCTCACTGCAGCCTCGAACTCCCAGGCTCAAGCAATCCTCTCGCCTCAGCCTCCCGAGTAGCTTGGACTACAGGCACATACCACCACGCCTGACCAATTTTGTATTTTTTGTAAAGATGGGGTTTTGCCATGTTGTCCAGGCTTTTTTTTTGTTTGTTGGTTGGTTTCGTTTTTTGAGATGGAGTCTTGCTCTGTCGCCTAGGCTGGAGTGCAGTGATGCGATCTCGGCTCACTGCAACCTCCACCTCCCAGGTTCAAGCGATTCTCCTGTCTCAGCCTCCTGAGTAGCTGGGACTACAGGCACCCGCCACCACGCCTGGCTAATTTTTGTATTTTTAGTGGAGACAGGGTTTCACCATATTGGTCAGGCTGGTCTTGAACTCCGGACCTCAGGTGATACACCAGCCTCAGCCTCCCAAAGTGCTGGGATTACAGGCGTGAGCCACTGCGCTCGGCCCCAGACTGGTCTTGACCTAGCTCAGAAAGGAGTGGGATTTTGCCTGGGAGGTGGGGGCTTACTCCCAAGGCTGTTGGGCCGGCCGACTGCACCTTCAGGCTGTCAGAGGTCTCCAGGTAGAGGTAGTAGAGGGGGAACAAGCCGTTGTCCACGCTGCGGTTGTCACGGGTGAGGTAGCACTGCATCCTGGTGCCCGGGAGCGCTGGCCGCAGCACGTAGGCTTCCATGTCCTCTTCCAGCCCAGAGCAGGGGGAGCGGATTGCCAAGGAGGCTTCGTGCCTCATATGGTCGCTGTCCGTGCCGCCCTCGCCTTTCAGGGCCTTGGACAACTCTTCGTTGGTTGCTGCTGAGGAGTTCGTCCCCGTAGACTCCGAGGCCTCTCTCTTCTTTTCCAAGTCTTCTTCCTAGCCCAGGCACCAAATTTAAAGTCGAGGGACAACTGCCCCCACCAGCCTTGCTCACTACTGATTGGCCATCCCAGCCCTAGGGTCCCGCCCTTGCCCATCCACATTTCCTGCTTATTGGTCAAAAATCTCATTCAGTCCAGCCAGCCACGCCCTCCTCTGTTGACTGGCCAGTCTATTCGCTTTCCTCGGCAGCCACACCCATTCCACCTGCTGACTGGAAAATTCCTTTTTGAAAGCAAGGCCCATTCCGTTAAAATGGCTGTTGGTTTGATCTGGATAATATAACACAGCCCAGATCTACCCTCAAGAGAAACCATCTACTGCACTTTCACCAACACCAAAGTGAGTGCCAATTGGCCCTTTTATTTTTTGAGACGGAGTTTCGCTCTTTCGCCCAGGCTGGAGTACAGTGGCTCAGTCTCGGTTCACTGCAACCTCCGCCTCCCAAGTTCAAGCAATTCTCCCTCAGCCTCCCGAGTAGCTAAGATTACAGGCTTGCACCACCACGCCCGGCTAAGTTTTGTATTTTTAATAGAGACGGGGCTTCACCAAGTTGGCCAAGCTGGTCTGGAACTCCTGACCTCAGGTGATCTGCCTGCCTCGGTCTTCCAAAGTGCTGGGATTACAGGCGTGAGTCACCGCTTCTGGCCCGCAATTGGCCCTTTGCGATCAGTGTTCTGCCCTTTTTGAAGCTCACTGTCTTTCCAAGAAGGCTGCACCTTTTTTTTTTCTTTTTTTGGACAATCTCACTCTGTCTCCCAGGCTGGAGTGCAATCTCAGCTCACTGCAACCTCCGCCTCCTGGGTTCAAGTGCTTCTCCTGCCTCAGCTTTCCGAGTAGTTGGGATTACTGGTGTGCGCCACCACACCCGGCTAATTTTTGTATTTTACTAGAGACAGGGTTTCACCAAGTTGGCCAGGCTGGTCCCGAACTCCTGACCTCAAGTGATCTGCCCACCTCAGCCTCCTAAAGTGCTGGGATTACAGGCGTGAGCCACCATGCCATAAACTGTGTTTGAATGGCCATGTCCATGTCAAGTCAAATCGTCTGATTTGATGAATGGTACACACACACGCACGCACGCATGCACGCACGCACACACGAGTCTCTGCTAGCTTAATCACCACCAGGAAAAAGAGCTTCCGATTGGGCAGGAGAATTTTAGCCCCACCCTCACCAGAGGTCCGAGGCTAGCCCTCCTCTTCCAATATCCTGAGTGATTGTGCATTTTCCTACCTTTTGGAAGGCCAAGTTTTCATATACCCAGTCACCATCCATTCCAGGGTTTGGTCCCACATTGGGTGACTTGTACGCATCTCTGACATCCTGGGAGTCACTCTCACCCTCTGCACGGGTCCCTAAAGGATGAAAGAAGCCTGGACTAAGCTCAGGACAGCTGGGTCCCAGGAGTGTAGGACACCATCATCAGTGCTAGCCAGAGAAGGCCAGAAGTCCTGGGTTCTCAGTCCCCACTCGTTACTCAGCGCCCTCACTTGGAACATCCTCCTCCTCCTCCAGGTGCACGGAAGTCTGCAAGGGCCAGAGTTTCTGATTACCCCGGATCTAAGGACAGGGAGGGATTGGAGTCTTCCCTTTTCCTTATCTCAGACAAGGCATCACAGAGACTGAAGATGGGGGGATGGAGTTTGGGGTGATAATAATTCTGTCATTGAAATCATTGGCCATCTCATGAAAATAAAAGGAAATGTCACCACAGTGGAATATTATAAGGGAATAAAAAGGAATGAAGTACTGATAATACTACCACACGGATGAACCTTAAAATTTTATGGCCAGGCACGGTGGCTCACGCCTGTAATCCCAGCACTTTGGAAGGCCAAGGCAGGCAGATCACGAGGTGAGGAGATCGAGACCATCCTGGCAAACACGGTGAAACCCCGTCTCTACTAAAAATACACACACACACACACAAAAATTAGCCGGGCGTGGTGGCCGACGCCTGTAGTCCCAGCTACTTGGGAGGCTGAGGCAGGAGAATGGCCTGAACCCGGGAGGCGGAGCTTGCAGTGAGCCGAGATCGCACCACTGCACTCCAGCCTGGGCAACACGGCGAGACTCTGTCTCAAAAAAAAAAAAAAAAAATAGTTAGGTGGGCCAGGGGCGGTGGCTCATGCCTGTAATCCCAGCACTTTGGGAGGCAGAGGTGGGCGGATCACGAGGTCAGTAGTTCAAAACCAGCCTGGCCAACATAGTGAAACCAGTCTCTACTAAAAATACAAAAATTAACAGGGCATGGCAGTGTGCACCTGTAGTTCCAGCTACTCGGGAGGCTGAGGAAGGAGAATCACTTAAACCCAGCAGGCAGAGGTTGTAGTGAGCCGAGATCGTGCCGCTGCACTCCAGCCTGAAGGGGCCCTGCTCCTTCACACCCATGAGTATTTCTCGCAAGGTGGAGATGAGAGACTGAGAGAAGAAAGAAGACACAGAGACAAAGTATAGAGGAAGAAAAGTGGGCCCAGGGGACCGGTGCTCAGCAAGTGAGGACCTGCACCAGCGCTGGTCTCTGAGTTCCCTCAGTATTTATTGATCACTATCTTTACTATCTCGGTGAGGGGAATGCAGTGTGACTATAGGGTGATGGTGGGGAGAGGGTCAGCAGGAAAACATGTGAACAAAAGACTCTGTGTCATAAATAAGTTTAAGGAAAGGTGCTGTGCCTGGATGTGCACGTAGGCTGGATTTATGTTTAACTTTACATAAACATCCCAGTGCAGTAAAGAGCAGTGTTGCCGCCATGATGTCTTGCCTCCAGCCATAAGGTGGTTTTCTCCTATCTCAGAATAGAATGTCTGGTCGCTTTTACACTGAGTCATTCCATTTCCAGAGACATGCAGGAGACAGATGCCTTCTTCTTAACTGCATAGAGGCCTTTCTCTTTCACTAATCCTCCTCAGCACAGACTCTTTATGGGTGTCGGGCTGGGGGACGGTCAGGTCTTTCCCTTCTCACGAGGCCATATCTCAGGCTCTCTCAGTGGGGGGATTCCTGGACAATACCCAGGCTTTCTTGGGCAGCGGTCCCTGCAGCCTTCCACAGTGTATTATGTCTCTGGTTAACAGAGAACGGAGAATGGCAATGACTTTCACAAAGCATACTGCCTGAAAAACCATTTTTACCAAAGCACATCCTGCACAGCCCTAAATCCCTTAAACTTTGAGTCAATACAACACATGTTTTTGTGAGCACAGGGTTGGGACAAGAGTTACAGATTAACAGCATCTCAAAGCAGAACAGTTTTTCTTAGTACAGATCAAAATGGAGTTTCTTATGTCTTCCTTTTTCTACATAGACAAAGTAACAATCTGATCTCTCTTTCTTTTCCCCACACAGCCTAGGTGACAGAGTGAGACTCCATCTCAAAAAAAAAAAAAAAATTGTTAGGTGAATGAGGTGAATGAAGACACGTGGTGGCTCACACCCATAATCCCAGCACTTTGGGAAGCCAAGGTGAGAGGATCACTTGAGCCCAGGAGTTCAAGACCAGCCTAGGCAACATAGTGACACACCATCTCAAAGAAAAAGAGGCCAGGTGCGGTGGCTCATGCCTGTAATCCCAGCACTTTGGGAGGCCGAGGCAGGCAGATCACAAGTTCAGGAGTTTGAGACCAGCTGTGCCAACATGGTGAAACCCCGTCTCTACTAAAAAACACAAAAAATTAGCCGGGCATGGTGGCACGTGCCTGTAACCCCAGCTACTCGGGAGGCTGAGGCAGGAGAATCGCTTGAACCCAGGAGGCAGAGGTTGCAGCGAGCCGAGATCGCACCATTGCATTCCATCCTGGGAGACAGAGCAAGACTCTGTCTCAAGAAAAAAAAAAAAAGGAATTGAAGAAAGAAGCCACATGCAAAAGACCACATATGTATATGATTCCATTTGTGTGAAATGTACAGAATAGCCAAATCTATTTTTTTTTTTCTTTTGAGACGGAGTCTCGCTCTGTCGCCCAGGCTGGAGTGCAGTGGTGCAGTCTCGGCTCACTGCAAGCTCCGCCTCCCGGGTTCACGCCATTCTCCTGCCTCAGCCTCTCCGAGTAGCTGGGACTACAGGCGCCCGCCACCACACCCGGTTACTTTTGAGACGGAGTCTCGCTCTGTCGCCCAGGCTGGAGTGCAGTGGTGCAGTCTCGGCTCACTGCAAGCTCCGCCTCCCGGGTTCACGCCATTCTCCTGCCTCAGCCTCTCCGAGTAGCTGGGACTACAGGCGCCCGCCACCACACCCGGCTAATTTTTTTTTTTTTGTATTTTTAGTAGAGACGGGGTTTCACTGTGGTCTCGATCTCCTGACCTCGTGATCCGCCTGCCTCGGCCTCCAAAAGTGCTGGTATTATAAGAGTGAGCCACCGTGCCTGGCCCCAGAATAGCCAAATCTAAGAAGACAAGGGAGATTGGTGGTTGCCAAGGGCTGGGGTAAATGGAAAAGAGGTGACTGCTAATTGATGCACTATTTCTTTCTTTTTTTTTTTTTGAGAGGGATCTCCCTGTCGCCAGGGTGATGGGGCAATGACTCAATGTGACCATTCCGGTTCAGCCATTGTCTGCAGCACCTCCTAGTGGGACTACAGGCCCCAATAGCCGGCAATTTTTGTTTTTTAGTAGGGGTTTCGCGGATGTCTCGATCCCCTGACCTATGATCCCCCCTCCGCCTCCAAAGCGTGGTTACAAGCTGACCACCCCGGCCCTTTTTTTTTTTTTTGAGTCTTGCTCTGTCGCCCAGGCTGGAGTGCAGTGGCGCAATCTCGGCTCACTGCAAGCTCCGCCTCCCGGGTTCACGCCATTCTCCTGCCTCAGCCTCTCCGAGTAGCTGGGACTACAGGCGCCCGCCACCACGCCCGGCTAATTTTTTGTATTTTTAGTAGAGACGGGGTTTCACTGTGGTCTCGATCTCCTGACCTCGTGATCCGCCCGCCTCGGCCTCCCAAAGTGCTGGGATTACAAGCGTGAGCCACCGCGCCCGGCTATTTCTTTCTTTCTCTCTCTTTTTTTTTTTCTTGAGACAAAGTCTTGCTCGTTCACCCTGGCTGGAATGCAGTGGCCTGATCTCAGTTTACTGCAGCCTCTGTCTCCTGGGTTCAAACAATTCTTCCACCTCAGCCTCCCCAGCAGCTAGGATTACAGGTGCATGCCACCACGCCCAGCTAATTTTTGTATTTTTAGTAAAGACTGGGTTTCACCATGTTGGCCAGACTGGTCTTGAACTCCTGACCTCAGGTGATCCACCCACCTTGGCCTCCCAAAGTGCTAGGATTACAGGAGTGAGCCACCGCACCCAGCCATGATGCAGGATTTCTATCTGGGGTAATACAAATGTTCTAAAATTGATTGTGGTGACGGCTGCAGAATTATGTAAATATAGTTAGCTTCCCGTATCCTACAGGCTCCACATCCCCACTGCTGACCCAAAATATTCAGGAAAAAAATTGAAAAACAAGACAACAATAAATAACAGAACCAATTTTTTTTTTTTTTGAGACGGAGTCTCGCTCTGTCGCCCAGGCTGGAGTGCAGTGGCGCGATCTCGGCTCACTGCAAGCTCCGCCTCCCGGGTTCACGCCATTCTCCTGCCTCAGCCTCCCGAGTAGCTGGGACTACAGGCGACTGCCAACACGCCCGGCTAATTTTTTGTATTTTTAGTAGAGATGGGGTTTCACCATGTTAGCCAGGATGGTCTCAATCTCCTGACCTCGTGATCCGCCCGCCTCGGCCTCCCAAAGTGCTGGGATTACAGGCTTGAGCCACCGCGCCCGGCCACCCAATTTTTTTTTTTTTCTTTGAGACAGAGTATTGCTCTGTCACCCAGGCTGGAGTACAGTGGCGTGATCTCGGCTCACTGCAACCTCAGCCTCCTGGGTTCAAGCAACTCTCTTGCTTTGGCCTCCGGAGTATCTGGGATTACAAGCTTGCACCCGCTTGCCTGGCTAATTTTTGTATTTTTAGTAGAGACATGGTTTCATCATGTTGGCCAGGCTGGTCTCAAATTCCTGGACTCAAGTGACCAACCAGCCTCAGCCTCCCAAAGTGCTGGAATTACAGGCACTTTATTTTTAAAAATTTTTAAAAATAAAGTACAACAGCTATTTACGGGCCAGGTGTGATGGCTTATGCCTGTAATCCCAGCACTTTGGGAGGCTGAGGTGGGCGGACCATGAGGTCAGGAGTTTAAGACCAGTCCGGCCAGCATGGTGAAACCCTGTCTTTACTAAAAACACAAAAATTAGCTGGGCGTGGTGGTGAGCACCTGTAGTCCCAGCTACTTGGGAGGCTGAGGCAGGAGAATAGCTTGAACCTGGGAGGCGGAGGTTGCAGTGAGCCAAGATCACGCCACTGCACTCCAGCCTAGGCGACAGAGTGAGACTCCCTCCCAACAACAACAGCAACAAATATTTACGTTGCATTTATACTGTATTAGGTATTATAAGTTATCTAGAGATGACTTACAGTATATGGGGGGATGTTCATAGGTTATATGCAAATTTTACACCATTTTATATAAGGGACTTTGATGTCTGCCTATCTTGGTATCTGTGGGGTTCCTGGAACACGTCACCTGCAGATACCGAGGGGCGACTGTGTACTGGAAACCATGGAATTGTAAACTTTAAATGGGTGACTTGTATGGTATGTGAATTATGCTTCAGTGAAGCTGCTACCTAAGAAAGGGGAAGATTTGCTGCATGAACCAGGAGATCCCAGGTTTCACCCCAATGTCCCCTAAATTACCAGGTCGTTGGCGGGCTTGCCAACACTTGCGTTGGATTCTCGGAGACTGTTTAAAAGGTGGGGGAGAGACGGAACCATTCTCCATGGAGACTTCCTCCAATTCTGCATCGGAATTGTCTGGGAGCCAGGATAAGAAAGGGGACTGGAGACCGGGATTCCTGAACACTGAGTAAGGAAGGAGGGGAGAGTTGGATTTCTGGATGCTGGGAGGAGGCTCAGGACCTGAACTCCTTGGTGTGAGGAAGGAGGGGAGAGTTGGATTTCTGGATGCTGGGAGGAGGCTCAGGACCTGAACTCCTTGGTGTGAGGAAGGAGTGGGTGCGGTCCTGAGCTCCTGAGTATTTTGGACAGATGGATTGAGGCCCCAGACTCCTGGGTTTTAGTGGGGACGGAGTTCTGGGGTCTAGGAGGTCGAAGGACTCGCAAATACCACTTCTGTCCGCGGTGTCAGGAGGCCGCGCTCGACCCTGCCATCTCCACCACAGCTCACGGTGCCCAGGGCACTGTGGATGCCAGAGGGCAGATGTGCCTCTGACACTTTCTTCCGGAGGAAAGCGTTCCCAAGGCCTGGGAGAAGGTGCAGCGAGCCCATGAAAACGATCTACAAATTCCGGTCCTCAACCAAAATCCACCCCGTCACTGGGCTCCCAAATATCACCCCCGCTGGGCGCTGTGGCTCACGCCTGCAATCCCAGCACTTTGGGAGGCCGAGGCAGGCGGATCACCTGAGGTCAGGAGTTCGAGACCAGCCTGACCAACATGGAGAAACACCGTCTCTACTAAAAATACAAAATTAGCCAGGCATACCCTGTCTCTACTAAAAATACAAAAAATTAGCCGGGCGAGGTGGCGGGCGCCTGTAGTCCCAGCTAGGCGGGAGGCTGAGGCAGGAGAATGGCGTGAACCCCGGGGGACGGAGCCTGCAGTGAGCCGAGATCGTGCCACTGCACTCCAGCCTGGGTGAAAGAGCGAGACTCCGTCTCAAAAAAAAAAAAAAAAAAAAAAAAATTAGCCAGGCATGGTGGCGCATGCCTGTAATCCCAGCTACTCGGGAGGCTGAGGCAGGAGAATCGCTTGAACCCGGGAGACGGAGGTTGCGGTGAGCCGAGATCCCGCCATTGCAGTCCAGCTTTGGCAACAAGAGCTGAACTCCGTCTCAAAAAAGAAAAAAAAAATCACCCCTGTTTCGCGGACCACCTTGAGACCCAGGTTCCAAACTGCGTTCTAAAGCTCAAACAAGCACAGCCCTGCCGCTGGATTGTTGCGGGGTCCGCACGTAAACAATCTCGCACCAGGCTCTCGCAATGAGACCACGCCCCGCCCCAGACCCCTAGACCCCGTCTCCGCAATCCCGGGGTTGGGGTGGGGGTCCCGGCTTTCCCAGGCTCCACCACCGAGCTCTGCCAAGCCCAATCATCACATTCTCTTGCCCCTTTCCCCTGCTGGTTGTACCATGCCCCACCCCTGCGCTCTGTAGACCCGCCCCGAACCCCTCCCTCACAGGTCCTGCCGCGGGGGCCCCCACAAGCCTCTCCACTGGGCGCCCACAGGCCCTTTTCTAAAGCTCGCCTGGGCCAAGGCCCGCCCCCATCCACTACCAAGTCCCCACCCTAAGGCTCCACCCCTTCATCCACTAGGCCCCGCCCACAGACTTCCACAGGCCCCTCCCCTCCAGGCGAACGCCCCCAGGCGGAGCCTCCAGGACAAAAGCCCCTGCCTTTGGTCACCTTTGTCACCTAAAAGGCGCTCCTTCCGAAGACAGGAGCGCCAACGCCACAGGCAAGCGTCAGGATTGACGTGAACCATGAGGAGGTCCTGGCGCTTCTGTCGCTGCTTCTTTTCAAGCAGCCGCCGCTGGGGAAATGGGAGAGGTGGGTGTCAGGGGCAGGAACCAGATGGGAAGACAGAAGTGAGGTGGGGCCTGGGGCAAGGGCTCGCATCGGCGGAGAGTTGTGAACCCCTTCCTCCACTGGGGCCCAGGTGTCCAGGCCCTCAGTTCTTCAGCTGCTTCTCCCTCATTCCACCCTTGGACTCAGATCCAACAGTCCTGACACCCTCTCCTCTCCTCCCCCAGGACCCAGGAGTCCTGCCTTCTAGAAGCCTTGTTCCTTAGAAATTCATCACAAGGGTTTGTTTGCTTCTTTAGGACCCCCAATTCCCATTTTCTTTTCTTTTTCCTTTCTTTTTTTTTTTTCTTTTTGAGACAGAGTCTGGCTCTATCGACCAGGCTGGAGTGCAGTACCACGATCTCCGCTCACTGCAGCCTCCGCCTCCCGGGTTCAAACGATTCTCCTGCCTCAGCCTCCCGAGTAGCTGGGATTACAGGCGCCTGCCACCACACCTGGCTAATTTTTTTTGTATTAGTTGAGACAGGGTTTCGCCATGTTGGCCAGGCTGGTCTTGAACTCCTGACCTCAAGTGATCCTCCTACCTCAGCATCCCAAAGTGCTGTGATTACAGCTGTGAGCTACCCCGCCCGGCCCCAAATTCCTATTTTCTCATTTCTCAGTAGGAAAACTCAAGGATGAGAGACAGCCAACACAGGCCGGGAGTCCTAGAGCAAGACCTGGTGGAGAGGCCCCTGGGGAGGCACAGAAGGCGGAAGAGTTGGAGTGGCAAGATTCCTGGGCACAATACCTGCTGTTCCAGCTTCTGCAGCCTCATAGCAGCCAGCTCATGCCCCAGGATGCTGAGAGAGACGCAGGCTCATGGTGACAGTGCACAGGGAACCTCTGTTGCCCAAGAGAGCCCCTCCCTCCCCCATCCTGCCCCTATCTCGGCTTGGGTTCTGGGCACCTGTGAGGTCACAGAAGGTGCAGAACCTGAGCCTGCTCCACCAGTTATAGGGCCCTTTCTCCTGGCACTGACCCACAGAAGCCAGGACCCAGAGATCCCAGGTCCCTCCTGTCTCAGGATTCAGGAGTCTGGGGCCCCCAACCCCTTCTCTTTCAGACCCAGAATTCTGCACCCTAGCCCCGTCCCTTTAGGACACAGGAGTCCAGGTCCCCAGCCCCTTCCTGTAAGGCCCATGGTGCTGAACCTGCAAGCATGGTTATGAGGCCAGAGCTGAGTGCATGGGGTCCCCAGCCCTTTCCACCTCCACCCCTTACCCATCTGTTTCCCTACTCACTCTCTCCTCAATGTGTCATTATCCTGAGACATTCTGCAGAAGCAAGAATGAGGAGTCAGGATCAGAACCAACAAACCAACATCCCAATGGATCCTGCCCACCAACACCTAATCCTGAGCTTTATTTATTTATTTATTTATTTATTTATTTATTTAGAGACAGCTGAGCCTCGCTCTGTGGCCCAGGCTGCAGTGCAGTGGCGCCATCTCGGCCACTGCAACTTCCACCTCCTGGGTTCAATCGATTCTCCTGCCTCAGCCTCCCAAGTAGCTGGGACTACAGGTGTCCGCTATTATGCCTAATTTTTTTGTATTTTAGTAGATACCGGGATTCACTATGTTGGTCAGGCTGGTGTCGGACTCCTGACCTCAGATGATCCGGCCGCCTTGGCCTTCCAAAGTGCTAGGATTACAGGCGTGAGCCACAGTGCCCGGCGTGATCCTTACCTTTAAATTTGCTCCTGGACCCATGCAGCCCGAATCACAGCACCCACTCCTGTCGGGATCCAGTAGCCTGTTTCCAGCTTCCCACGGGGGTCCGCGAGTCCGCTTCTCTCTCCCCCAAATATCTAATTCTCCAGCACCCAGGCATCAGAACTCAGGACTGTGCACTTCAAACACCCAGCCCCCAGTGGCCTAGAACTCCACCGCCCACCTGCCTGGGATCTGGGAGACTCGTTCTCCTCACCAGGTGCCTGGAGAGGCTGCTCACATTGATGCCTCGGTACCTTGCCTCTCTGGCCAATCTCTAAACATACCTGATCCTCTCTTTGGAAGCTGGGGAGCTAATCTCGGGATATCTGCAAAATAGGGAGGAGAAGAAAGAGGGCTCAGAGGGAGGGAGGATTCCCCCTGGGACCTGACCTGGTCCACTCCCTTCTGACCCTCCACTCTCCACTTCCAACAAAGTAACGAACTCGGTCACTGGTGCAGCCAGGCAACCCTGCTCTGGGGGTTCTGAACACGAATGACTTGTGGGTGTTCCTTAAAGAGACCAGAGACCGGCCGGCCGCGGTGGCTCACGCCTGTAATCCCAGCACTTTGGGAGGCCGAGGCGAGCGGATCACGGGGTCAGGAGATCGAGACCATCCTGGCTAACATGGTGAAACCCCATCTCTACTAAAAACACAAAAAATTAGCCGGGCATGGTGGCGGGCGCCTGTAGTCCCAGCTACTCGGGAGGCTGAGGCAGGAGAATGGCGTGAACCCGGGAGGCGGAGCTTTCAGTGAGCTATCTTGCCACTGCACTCCAGCCTGGGCGACAGAGCGAGACTCCGTCTCACAAAAAAAAAAAAAAAAGAGAGAGAAAGAGAGATAGAGATCAGAGACCTCGCGGCCTCACTGTACACATCTCCCTTATAAGAAACTTAAAAGAGGC
Source organism: Hylobates moloch (assembly GCF_009828535.3). Classification (NCBI taxonomy): domain Eukaryota; kingdom Metazoa; phylum Chordata; class Mammalia; order Primates; family Hylobatidae; genus Hylobates; species Hylobates moloch. Next base: position 36,515,198 of record NW_026652287.1, on the reverse strand, counting down.
TGGGCGCAGTGGCTCACGCCTGTAATCCCAGCACTTTGGGAGGCGGAGACGGGGAGGGAAGATTGCTTGAGTCCAGGAGATCCAGATCCAGACCAGCAACACAGAGACATCGTCCCTTTTTGGTTTTTTTTTTTGAGACGTAGTCTCACTCTGTCGCCCAGGCTGGAGTGCAGTGGCGCGATCTCGGCTCACTGCAATCTCCGCCTCCCGGGTTCAAGAGATTGTCCTGCCTCAGCCTCCTGAGTAGCTGGGATTACAGGCATGCGCAACCACGCCTGGCTAATTTGTATTTTTAGTGGAGACGAGGTTTCTCCATGTTGGCCAGGCTGGTCTCAAACCCTTGACCTCAGGTGATCTGCCCGCCTCAGCCTCCCAAAGTGCTGGGATTACAGGAGTGAGACCCCAAGCCCGGCCTGACATCCGTCTCTTTAAAAAACAACAACAACAAAGTGTGAGAAGTGTGAAAGACAGAACGTTAAAAAAAGGCTAAAAAAGAATTAAAGATTTAAATATTTTTATTAAAAATTAAAAAAATATGTATTAGCCAGGCATGGTAGTGTGGCCTGTGGTCCCAGCTACTTGGGAGGCTGACGCGGGAGGATTGCTTGGGCCTGGGAGGTAGAGGCTGCAGTGGGAAGTGATTGCGCCACTGCACTCCAGCCTGGGTGACAGAGCAAACCCTGTCGCAAATAATAATAATAAGAAGAAATAAACTCATAAGGAAGGCTATGCAATTGCTACCGCGCTGTAACTTCCAGGCACTTTGTGGGGCGAAAATAAATGGGAAAACTACAGCTCCCATGAGGCGAAGGGGCCACGATGCCCGCGGAGGTTATTCTTCCCCCGGCCGGCAGGGAGTTGTAGTTATCTTTAAAAGCCTTCTCTCTCTTTTGGCATAGGCGGGAAATGTGGCGTCAAGAGGCTGGGATTCCGAGAAGGAAGCAAGGCTTTCACGAAAATGCGAGCGACTTCGGCAAGGGGCGGGGCCGCTAGACGTGGATGAAGCGTACAGAGCTAGCGTGGACCAATCAGGCCGCTTTGGTGCGGGGCCTCTGTGGATAAGTGGGCGTGGCCTAGGGGGGAAATCACCAAGAACGCACCGGAGGTCCTTACCCACCCTGGAAAACGCCCTCTGCGGTGAAGGAGAGGTGAGAGGCCAGGGTTCCAGACTCTTGGGTCCTAGGGAGGATGGGGGCCAGAAGGCTGGAAAACTGGGTCCCGGAGGAGGATGCACTGGGTGCCCGTACTTTAGGTCCTGGGAAAAGAGGAGCCTGGGACCCTGGACTCTTGGGTCTGGGGGAGGAGGCGGCCGAGATCCCGGATTCCTGAGTGTGAGGGAGGAGCGTGTTGGGAGCCAGGACTCCTGGGTCTGAGGGCCCAGACACCTGTGTCGGAGGAAGGGAAGGCTGGAGGCCTGGAATCCTGGGTCCTCGGTAACGAAATGCTTGTGTCTTGATTCTTGGAAGTGGGGGCGGCGCTGGGGGCCCGAACTCCTGGTTCCAGGGGAGGAAGAGGCTTGGGACAGACATTATGCATTATTCAGCCCTCCATCCCCCACAGACCACACCGCCATGCCTCCCTCTGGGTCCCGAGGAACCCTCCTTCTGTTGCCGCTGCTGCTGCTGCTCCTGCTTCGCGCTGTGCTGGCTGTTCCCCTGGAGCGAGGGGCGCCCAACAAGGAGGAGACCCCTGCGACTGAGAGTCCCGTGAGTGGCCCTGCCCTGCTGTCCAGCCAGCTGTTTGCAGTGGTACTACAGCTCCTGCAGACCCCCATGCCCGTAGGGTGGATGCTCCAGTGACTTCCTGGCCCTACAGTTGTAGCTTGTTTTTTGCCCGCCATTCCTCCCAGCAGTAGGGGTTTGACTTGGTGAAAAACTGGAGGTCCCTGACTCTGAGGTGTGGAAAATCTGCGTCACGCCCCAACTAAACCTCTGTTTTTTTTAAGATTCTCTTCACCCAAGAAGGAATTTGAAAACAAATAAACAAAACTACATTTCCCAGTAGCACCATGTTGCTAGTTCCCAGTAGCAGTTGATGTTGGCTAGCTGGGGTATTCTGACTTCATGGTGCTCTTGGGAGTTGTAGTTTAAATTACAAAAGGGCGGGTGAACTGCTTGTTTATTAATTCCAACATGTGTTTATCAAACCCAATAAAAGCTTTGGTCTTAAGGGATTTGGAACTTTGGAGATCCTGAAGGCCAGTGCGTGTCTTGTGGTGGGAATCTTCCTATAGCTCCCCATAAGGATAGGCTGGTCAGGCCAGGCGCAGTGGCTCATGCCTGTAATCTCAGCACTTTGGGAGGCTTAGGCAGGCGGATCACTTGATGTCAGGAGTTCGAGACCAGCCTGGCCAACATGGCAAAACCCCATCTCTACCAAAAATACAAAAATTAGGTGGGCGTGGTGGCACATGCCTATAAATCCCAGCTACTCTGGGAGGCTGAGGCACGAGAATTACTGGAACCAAGGAGGTGGAGGTTGCAGTGAGCCGAGATCATGCCATTGCACTCCAGCCTGGGCAACAGAGCTGAGACTGTTTTCTGATACTCTGTCTCAAAAAACAAAGAATGGGCTAGTCATTACCCCCTGGAATGGATCATTGCATGTTCCTGGTCCCCACGCTGCAAGTTAGGCCTCTATTCTGTGAAATCCTTGCAGACCCAGGAAGGCTTCGTTGAGTCCCATTTCTTTTCTTCCATTCCACATGTTTCCTGAGCACCTTCTACGAGCCAGGCACAGTGGTAGTTGTTAGGGCCCAGCCACGTGCATGCCCTATACCCATGGACTATCCCTGCTCACTGGGAGATGGAAGACGAAGGGCAGGGCTCTATGAGTGAACACCAGGGGTGACAGTCAGGGAGGATGGGAGGCATGAGTTGAGTTCTTTCTTTCTCGCTCTGTCGCCAGGCTGGAATGCAGTGGTGCAATCTTGGTTCACTGCAACCTCTGCCTCCTAGGTTCAAGTGATTCTCCTGCTTCAGCCTCCCGAGTAGCTGGGACTACAGGCACACACCACCACGCCCAGCTAATTTTTGTATTTTTAGTAGAGATGGGGTTTCACCATGTTGGCCAGGATGGTCTCGATCTCTTGACCTCACGATCTGCCTGCCTCAGCCTCCCAAAGTGCTGGGATTACAGGCATGAGCCACCTCATTTTTTCTTTTTCTTTTTTTTTTTTTGAGATGGATTTTTGCTGTGTCACCCAGGCTGGAGTGCAGTGATGCAATCACTGCAACCTCCATCTCCCAGGCTCAAGCAATCCTCCTGCCTCAGCCTCTGGAGTAGCTGGGACTGCAAGTGTGTGCCATCATGCCTAGCTAGTTTTTTTTTGTATTTTTGATAGAGACAGGGTTTCATTATACTGCCCAGGCTAGTCTCTAACTCCTGACCTCAAGTGAGCTGCCCGCCTCGGCCTCCCAAAGTGCTGGGATTATAGATGTGAGCCACCAAGTTCTGAACTGGAGAGGTATGTTAAGTCAAGAGCAAGGAAGAGAGGAAATGAGGGGAAGAGCATTCCAGGCAGAGGGAACAGCATGAGCAAAGGCCACTTGGTAGGAGAAAGCAGAGCAAGTTGAGGACGTCAAGGAGGCTGCTGTGACTGGAGCAGGGAGAGTGAGGGGGAGGGGAGAGGGGGATTATGTGGACCATGTGGGATGTTGTGAGACTTGGTAAAGAGGTAAAGAATGTGTATATATATATATATATGTATATATATATTTAATAGACAGGGTCTTGTGCTGGTGCCCAGGCTGGAGCGCAGTGGCAGGATCATAGCTCACGGCAGCCTTGAACTCCTGGGCTCAAGTGATCCTCCTGTGTCAGCCTCCCAAGTAGCTGGGACTACTGGCATGTGCCACCATGCCCAGCTAAGTTTTTTCTTTTTATAGCAACGGATGTCTCCCTATGTTGCCTAGGCTGGTCCCGAATTCCTGAGCTCAAGCAATCCACCCGCCTTGGCCTCTCAAAGTGCTAGAATCATGGTGGCATGAGCCACCATGCCTGGCCAATTCTCTCATTTTTTTTTTTTTTTTCTTTTTTTGAGACAGCCTGGCTCTGTCGCCCAGGCTGAGTGCAGTGGCGCGATCTCGATTCACTGCAAGCTCCGCCTCCCAGGTTCACACCATTCTCCTGCCTCAGCCTCCCGAGTAGCTGGGACTACAGGTGCCCGCCACCACGCCCGGCTAATTTTTTGTATTTTTAGTAGAGCCGGGGTTTCACCGTGTTGGCCAGGATGGTCTGGATCTCCTGACCTCGTGATCCACCCGCCTTGTTTAGCAAGGACGAGCTCCCTTGTGATCCGCCCGTCCGTCCGCCCAAAGTGTGGTTACAGGCAAACCCGGCCCCTTTTTTTTTTTTGGTTTGGGACACGGTCTTGCTCTGTCACCTAGGCTGGAGTGAGGTAGTTTGATTATAATGCACTGCAGCCTCAGACTCCTGGGCTCAAGTAATCCTCCTGCCTCAGCCTCCCAAAGCACTGGGATTACAGGCATGAGCCACCATGCCTGGCCTTCTCTCTTTTGTAATTTTATTTATTTTTTCCAATTTATCTTATTTGCTTTTCACCACAACTCTGGGAGGCAGAGGATATATTGCCTATTTTATAAATAGGAAGAGCAAAGAAGGCCCAGGGAGAGTAAAGTGCCACCCAGCTACGCATGACAGGGGTGGGACTAGGAGGCCTGGGACTTTTGTCTGTGTTGTTCACAGGGCCTGGCATGTGATAGGGGCCTGGTGAATGTTCATTGAATGAGTGAATGCATGCATAGGTGGGTGGGTAGATGGATGGGCAGGTGGATGGATGGGTGGGTAGATGGATGGGTGGGTGGATGAGTGGATGGATGGATGGATGGTTGGATGGATGGATGTGTGGATAGATGGGCGGGTGGATGGATGGGTGGTTGGATGAGTGGATGGGTGGATGGATGGATGAGTGGATGGATGGATGGGTGGATGGATGGATGGTGGATGGATGGATGGGTAGATGGATGGATGAGTGGGTGGATGGATGGGTGGATGGATGGACGGGTGGATGGATGGATGGATGATAGGTGGATAGATGGGTGGGTGGGATGTATGTATGGATGGGTGGGTGGGATGTATGGATGGATGGGCGGGTGGGATGTATGGATGGGTGGTTGGGATGTATGAATGGGTGGGTGGATGCATGGATGAATGGGTAGATGCATGGATGGATGGATGGATAAAGGTATGATTCACGGCTTCCCAACAAATCATGTCCACTCTGAGCACCCACTCTGGGCAGTATTGGGCTGGGTGTTCACTGATATGATTTTCATTTCATCTTTGCTACATACGTGGGAAAAGGTAAAAACTGAGTCCCTCATCAGCTGCCCCAGGGAGCGGACCATAGCAGTAATAGGAGTGAGGGTGGGGGTGGGGGTGGGAGCAGGGGCTGCTATGTCTGTCCTTGTTGCCTCATTGCCTCAGGACACAGGCCTGTACTACCACCGGTACCTCCAGGAGGTCATCGATGTGCTGGAGACGGATGGGCATTTCCGAGAGAAGCTGCAGGCTGCCAATGCGGAGGACATCAAGGTGCGGCTAGGGGCAGTGGGGGCTGTGGGAGGGGTACGTGCTGGGAGGGCAGAGTTCAGGAGAGGACTGGTTTCTGTTTTTTGTTTTTTGTTTTTTGTTTTTTTGAAACGGAGTCTCACTCTGTCAACCAGGCTAGAGTTCAATGGTGCGATCTCGGCTCACTGCACCTCCACCTCCCAGGTTCAAGCAATTCTCCTGCCTCAACCTCCCAAGTAGCTGGGATTATAGGCACACGCCACCACGCCTGACTAATTTTTGTATTTTTAGTAGAGATGGGGTTTCACCATGTTGGCCAGGCTGGTCTCGAACTCCTGACCTCATGATCTGCCCATCTCGGCTTCCCAAAGTGTTGGGATGACAGGCGTGAGCCACCACGCCCGGCCATACTGGTTTCTTCAAAGGGGCCACATGACTCCAGCTCTGCTTGTATTTGAAATCACCAAAGTGAGGCTCAGGGAGAAGTTGCTTCTTGGGGTCACCAGCTGGGAAGAGCTCTGGGGAACACAGAATACGTGGTTAGTGCAGAGTCCCGCGGGCAGGCTTTCAGTCGCAGCTCCACCACTTACCAGCTATGGGGCCTCCCCTCACCGCGCCTCAATTTCCCCATCTGTAAAATGGGAGTCATCATAGAACCTGCCGCGCACGGTTCTGGTTTGGATTTTCCAAGGGAAGAATTTTGGGGTTTGGATTTTCCAAAGGAAGATGTGTAAAGGGTTTGGAAGAGCGTGGTGACACTCCTTAGCAAGTGTTCTGGGAGGGTTGCGTTAACAGAATGCTCCTATGGTGCCTTCTACAGAGGAAGAATTCAAAATAAGGGAGGTGCTGGTGTCCCTCACGTCACCATGAACTCCCATGTCAGGCCTCTAGGAGCACCATCATTATCCCCATTTCACTGAGTAGGACACTGAACCCTCGTATCAGGATCTGTCCTTCTCGTGGGCCTGGGTCTCACCGCCATGCACGGCTAATTTTGTATTGTTTCTAGAGACAGGGACTTGCCATGTTGCCCAGGCTGATCTTGAACTCCTGGGCTCATGCGATCCTCCCACCGCAGCCTCCCAAAGTGCTGGGATTACAGGCATGACCCACCACACCTGGCCCTAAACATGTGACTTGATGAATGACGGGAGATGGGGCAGCAGAGGTGGGCAGGGCCTTGAAGGCTGACGGGCTGGGAGCTGTCCTTCCTGGAGACTCTGAGGAGCGGGGGGACTATAAGCAGGGAAGGGGCGGTATAAGACTGGGGCTTGAGAAAGCTTGTAAGAAGCTTCCAGAGAAGACAGAGAGCAGGCCCCCAGGCTGACCAGGGTCTCCTCTCCCATCAGAGCGGGAAGCTGAGCCGAGAGCTGGACTTCGTCAGCCACCATGTCCGCACCAAGCTGGATGAGCTCAAGCGACAAGAGGTGTCGCGGCTGCGGATGCTGCTCAAGGCCAAGATGGACGCCGAGCAGGATCCCAGTGAGCAGGGGCAGGGCGGGAGGGACAGGGAGGGAGGGGTGGGGAAGCGTGGCCTCGCTCCCGGCCTCCAGGTGGTTGTGTGCTAGGCAGGTGAGGCCCCCCTCCCCGCTGTGAAATGTGCTGAAATGTGCGTGGCAGATTGCCCCAGTGTTCCTCCTAGCATGATTTAATATTAACATTACAATGTTGTTGGTTTATATTCTGTTTCCATTTGTTGTTTTTAAAAATCTTTATCATGGGCTGGGCACAGTGGCCCACGCCTGTAATCCCAGTACTTTGGGAGGCTGAGGCAGGCAGATTACCTGAGGTCAGGAGTTTGAGACTACCCTGGCCAACATGGTGAAACCTCATCTCTGCTAAAAATACTAAATTAGCTGGGAATGGTGGCGCATGCCTGTAATCCCAGCTGCTCAGGAGGCTGAGGCAGGAGAATTGGTTGAACTCGGAAGGCAGAGGTTGCAGTGAGCCAAGATCGTGCCATTGCACTCCAGCCTGGGCAACAGAGTGAAACTCTGACTCAAAAAAGAAAAAAAAAATCATTGTCATTTATAATTCTGGTAGAGGCTGGGTGCACTGGCTTACGCCTGCAATTCCAACACTTTTTGAGGCAGGAGAATCACTCGAGCCCAGAAGTTCAAAACCAGCCTGGGCAACATAGCAAGACCCCTGTCTCTATAAAAAATATTAAAAAATGAGCTGGGCATGGTAATGCATGCCTGTGGTCCCACCTCCTTAGGAAGCTGAGGTGGGAGGATCGTTGAGCCTGGGATGTGACTGTAGTGAGCCATGACTGTGCCACTGTACTCCAGCCAGGGCAACAGAACAAGACCCCATCTCAAAAAAAAAAAAGTTGAAAGAACTTCAAACTTGGGCTGGGCGCAGTGGCTCACGCCTGTAATCCCACCACTTTGGGAGGCCGAGACAGGCGGATCACGAGGTCAGGAGATTGAGACCATCCTGGCTAATACAGTGAAATCCCATCTCTACTAAAAATACAAAAAATTAGCCGTGCGTGGTAGCGGGCACCTGTAGTCCCAGCTACTTGGGAGGCTGAGGCAGGAGAATGGCGTGAACCCGAGGTGGAGCTTGCAGTGAGCCGAGATTGTGCCACTGCACTCCAGCCTGGGCGACAGAGCGAGACTCCGTCTCAAAAAAAAAAAAAAAAGAAAGATATTAGCTAAGCAAGGAGAAACAGTGCCCAGCCTTTTTTTTTTTTTTTGTGAGACGGAATCTCGCTCTGTCTCCCAGGCTGCACTACAGTGGCGTGATCTCAGCTCACTGCAACCTCCGCCGCCTGGGTTCAAGTGATTCTCCTGCCTCAGCCTCCCAAGTAGCTGGGATTACAGGTGTGTGCCACCACGCCTGGCTAATTTTGTATTTTTAGTAGAGACTGGATTTTGCCATGTTGGCCAGGCTGGTCTTGAATTCCTGACTTCAAGTCATCCTCCCATCTCGGCCTACCAAAGTGCTGGGATTACAGGCCTGAGCCACCGGCCCTGGCCCCTATCTCAAGGTCTTTAATGTAATCCCATCCGCCAGGACCCCTTAGCCCTGAAAGTTCATGCATTCACAGGTGCCAGGGATCCGGATGTGGATATCTTTTAGGGCACCAGTATCCAGCTGCCACAACACCCAGGCTCGTCCTGTCCCTCCTCTGCCCAGAGCCTGCCCCCGGCACCCCAGTGCCCTCAGGCCTGCGTTCACGTTCCTCTTGGCTGCTCGGAGCCTGGGTGGACCTTGGCCACACCCGCCCGACCCCACCCTTCCCCTATGCACCCTGACCTTCTTGTGTCAGCATTTTTAGAAATTGCTGGCGTCCAGCCTCGGGACCTTTGTCCGTTCACCCCGCTGTCCCGTGACATCCTTTCTCAGGGCTCTTTGCCTGGTCCATGGACCTTCCATCTCCCCTGGAATGTCACCTCCTCAGAGTGTCACTGCCCCGGCTGTCCTGTGTGAAGGAGCCCTTGTTTTATTTGTGTCCTTGGTATTCCTTTGTTCATCCCTTGGTCGTCTGTTCTCTGTCTCTCTAGACTGGGTGCTCCAAGAGGCAGAACTCTTTTGGTTGTTGTTGTTTTTGAGACAGAGTCTCACTCTGTCGCCCAGGCTGGAGTGCAGTGGCACAATCTTGGCTCACTGCAAACTCTGCCTCCCAGGTTCAAGCAATTCTCCTGCATCAGCCTCCTGAGTATCTGGGATTACAGGTGCCTGCCACCATACCTGGCTAATTTTGTATTTTTAGTAGAGACAGGGTTTCACCATGTTGGCCAGGCTAGTCTCGAACTCCTGACCTCAGGTGATCCACCCGCCTCGGCCTCCCAAAGTGCTGAGATTACAGGCATGAGCCACCCTGCCTGGCCTCCAAGAGTCAGAATTCTGTCATCATCTGATTCCTGCTGTGTCCACAGTGGCCGGCGCTGGGTCAGCCTGGAATAGCGGCTCAACACACGTCGCTGGCACAAATAATTAATTTGAGATTCAGTTTGTACCTGTGTCTTGCACGCCTGTCACCCCTCTGGGCTCAGCCAGGGCCGGAGCTGCCTCCACTGCAGCCTGGGTCTCCCAAATTCTAACTGCAGCCTGGGTCTCCCAAATTCTAGGGGTGTGTGTGTGTGTGTGTGTGTGTGTGTGTGTGTAAATTCTAGGGGTGTGTGTGTGTGTGTGTGTGTGTGTGTGTGTGTCTTTCTCCCCACCTAACCAAGGGCCACTGGAGGCCACAACCAGGCTGATTCATTGATTCATTTTGGGTCCAGCATTGCACAGTGCAGGCCTGGGCCCCTAGAGGCCTCGGAAGATGTGCGTGCAGTGAGTAAGTGTGTGTTGGCAGCGTGTGCGCTGTCCCTTCCTGCCTAGAAACCCTACCCCTTCGTGACCACTTGGAAACTCCCATACAAGGGAGGCTGCACTTGTTTGCTGAGGCTGCTGTAACCAAGTACCACCGACCAGGTGCTTCAGCAACAGAACTTGACTGTCTCGTGGCCTGCAGTCAGAGTCCAAAGTGAAAGTATTGGCAGGGCTGGTTCCTTCTGGGGCTGTGAGGGAGGCTCTGTACCAGGCCCCTCTCCTTGGCTTGCAGATGGCCGTCTTCTCCCTGCATCTTCACACCATCTTTCCTCTGTGTGTGCCTGGCCCAAATTTCTCCTTTCATTGTTAATTATTATTATTATTAATTAATTTATTTATTTTTTTCCGAGACAGAGTTTTGCTCTCGTTGCCCAGGCTGGAGTGCAGTGGCGTGATCTCAGCTCACTGCAACCTCTGCCTGCCGGGTTCAAGTGATTCTCCTGCCTCAGACTCCCAAGTAGCTGGGATTACAAGCACGTGCCACCACGCCTGGATAATTTCGTATTTTTAGTACAGATGGAGTTTCGCCATGTTGGGCAGGCTGGTCTCAAATTCCTGACCTCAGGTGATCCACCCGCCTTGGCCTCCCAAAGTGCTAGGATTACAGCTGTGAGCCACCACCCCCGGCCTATTATTTCAAGACAAGGTTTCACTTCTATCACCCAGGCTGGAGTGCAGTGCTGCCATCTCGGCTCACTGCAACCTCCCCCTCCCACGCTCAAGTGATTCTCCTGCCTTAGGCTCCTGAGCAGCTGGGACTACAGGCACACACCACTGCACACAGCTAATCTTTGTATTTTTTGTAGAGATGGGGTTTTACCATGTTGCCCTGGCTGGCCTCAAATGCCTGAGCCCAGTTGATCCTCCCACCTCAGTCTCCCAAAGTGCTGGGATTACAGGCATGAGCCACTGCACCCAGCCATAAATTTCTGCCTTTTATAAGGTCACCAGTCATGTTGGATTAGGGCCCACAGTAAAGACCTCATCTTAACCTGGTTCCCTCTATAAAGACCTAGTCTCCAAATCGGGTCACATTCTGAGGTACTGGGGCTTAGGACTTCAACATAGAAACTCAGGAGCATGCAATTTAACCCCTAAGACTGGTTGATGCTTTATCAGAAATTTTGATGTTTTTCTTTTGTTTGTATTTATTATTTGTTTATTTATTTATTTTTCAGACAGTGTCTCACTCTGTCACCAGGCTGGAGTGCAGTGACGTGATCTCAGCTCACTGCAACCTCCGCCTCCTGGGTTCCAGTGATTCCGCTGCCTCAGCCTCCCAAGTAGCTGGGGCTACAGGTGCGCACCACCATGCCCAGCTAATTTTTTGTGTTTTTAGTAGAGATAGGGTTTCACCATGTTGGCCAGGACGGTCTTAATCTCTTGATCTTGTGATCCGCCCACATCGGCCTCCCAAAGTGCTGGGATTACAGGTGTAAGCCACCGTGCCCAGCCTTGTTTGTTTTTTTAAAGAGTGGTTGAGGCTGGGTGCGGTGGCTTATGCCTGTAATCCCAACACTTTGGGAGGCCGAGGTGGGTGGATCACCTGAGGTCAGGAGTTCAAGACCAGCCTGGCCAACATGGTGAAACCCTATTTCTACTAAAAATACAAAAATTAGCCGGCTGTGGTGGCACGCACCTGTAATCCCAGTTACTCAGGAGGCTGAGGAAGGAGGATTGCTTGAGCCTGGGAGGCGGAGGTTGCAGTGAGCCGAGATCCTGACACTGCAGAGTGAAACCCTGTCTCCAAAACAACAAAAAAAAAGAAGGAAAAGAAAGAAAGAAATGGTTGAGTGTCATCGTTTTGGATGTCCAGTGGCTGGTTCCCATCCTTGCTCTGCCACTTTCTAGCTGGTACCCTAGACCAGTCACAATCCCTCAAGGGGTCTCAGTTTTCACATTCATAAAATAGGGATAATCATAGAACCCATGTTGTCAGGATTTTGTGGAAAGTAAATGAATTAATACAGTTAAAGTGCTTAGGGCATGGCCTGGCATCTAGTAAGTGGGCAGTACATGTTAGTTTTTATTATGGTTATTATTGTAAGCATCAGACTCAGTTGTGGGATCACCTCCTCCAGGAAGCCCTCCCTGATTGCCCCGGGCTCAAGCTGTCTTCTGGGCTTCCCTAGTGCCGTCCGTGACTTCTTTAGAGCATGTCTGGCCCAAAATGGGGGTTCTGAAAGAACATGCCCTGAGGTGTTGGACTCTTCCCTCTCTTCCAGATGTACAGGTGGATCATCTGAATCTCCTGAAACAGTTTGAACACCTGGACCCTCAGAACCAGCATACATTCGAGGCCCGCGACCTGGAGCTGCTGATCCAGACGGTAGTGGGAGTGGGTCCAGAGGCAGAGGATTGAGGGTAGCTTTGCGGAAGGGGAGAAGGGGACAGAGTCCCAGACGTGAGCCAGCTCACCATTCCTGCTGGTGTTCTCTGAGGTTGGAGGCTGGTAGAGGGCTGAGTGGTTTCTTTTCTTTTTTTTTTTTTTTTGAGACGAAGTCTCACTATTTTCCCCCAGGCTGGAGTGCAATGGCACAATCTCGGCTCACTGCAACCTCCGCCTCCCGGGTTCAAGTGATTCTCCTGCCTCAGCCTCCCGAGTAGCTAGGATTACAGGTGCCTGCCATCACGCCTGGATAATTTTTGTATTTTTGGTAGAGACAGGATTTCACCATGTTGGCCAGGCTGGTCTTGAACTCCTGACCTCAGGTGATCCACCCGCCTTGGCCTCCCAAAGTGCTGGGATTACAAGCATGAGCCACCGCGCCCAGCTCTTCTTATAGTGATACCCATCGTAATCCAGCAGCCCATCATCTTAACTAATTACGTCCGCAAACACTCTATTTCCAAATAAGATCACATTCTGAGATTCCAGGTGGACACGAATTTGGGAGTGCGGGGCAGGGGGTGGGGGGGATTTACTATTCAACCTGGTATTAACTCCATTTTACAGAGGTGGAAACTGAGGCACAAAGAGGCTGAGTAACTTGCCCAATGTCACAGAGCTTATGAGATTCGGTCGCAAAGCAAAGCCTAGATTTGAACGCTGGTTCTAAATAGTTAGAAACCTCTTGTTCTTTTTTTAGTTTCTTTTTACTTTTTTTTTTTTTTTCCCTGAGACAGCGTCTTGCTCTGATGCCCAGGCTGGAGTGCAGTGGCACGATCACAGCTCACTGCAGCCTCGACCTCCTGGGCTCAAGCAATCCTCCCACCTGACCCTCCTGAGTAGCTGGGACCAGAGGTGCAAGCCACCGCACCAGGCTAATTTTAAAAATTTTTAGTAGACACAAGGTCTCGCTATGTTACGTGAGTTAGTCTTGAACTCCCGGGCTCAAGTGATCCTCCCACCTCAGCCTCCCAAAGCGCTAGGATTCCAGGCGTGACCCACCTCTCCTAGCCTGACCTCATTTTCTTGGCCGCCTAGCTGTACCTGAAATACATAAATATTAAGTTCACCACATTTGTTGTTCCTATTTACTTATTTCTCCAAGATCTGGAGATTGTGGAGGACTTGAAAGAGGTGGGTTGAAGTTGCTATTGTATAACCATCCCAATCTGTTTTGAATAAAGAGAAGAAAGTGTGTTATGGGGCAGGAGCAGTCATGGAAACCAAAAAGGGTGACATCAGGCTGTCCGCGATGGCTCACGCCTATAATCCCAGCACTTTGGGAGGCTGAGGTGGGCGGATCACCTGAGGTCAGGAGTTTGAGACCAGCCTGGCCAACATGGTGAAACTTCATTTCTACTAAAAATACAAAAATCAGCCAGGCCTGGTGACACATGCCTATGATCCCAGCTACTCGAAAGGCCGAGGCAGGAGAATCACTTGAACCCGGGAGGCAGAGGTTCAAGTGAGGCAGTGAGCAGAGATTGTGTCACTGCACTCCAGCCTGGGCAACAGAGCAAGACTCCCTCTTAAAAAAAAAAAAGAAAAGAAAAGAAAAAAGGGACATCAGGACATGAGACATAGGACAGGTAGAGGCTGGGGCTGCCCTCAGCCAGGTTCAGGGCCAAGGGCCTGCCATTTACAGGCTGGAATTGGGGGCTGGGCAGAGGGGGCAGAGGGGAATGACCCTGTGCCTTTCCCCAGGCCACCCGGGACCTTGCCCAGTACGATGCAGCCCATCATGAAGAGTTCAAGCGCTACGAGATGCTTAAGGAACACGAGAGACGGCGTTATCTGGAGTCACTGGGAGAGGAGCAGAGAAGGGAGGCAGAGAGGAAGCTGGAAGAGCAACAGCGCCGGCACCGCGAGCACCCCAAAGTCAACGTGCCTGTAAGGACCCCATTCGTGTCCATCCACTCCCTACCACATCCTATTAAAACCCAAGACAAGAAAGCAGTTAAAGAACTACAATTCCCAGGGGCCCTCAAGGCAGAAACTTCCTGTTACTGTACCTGGCTGCTCCAGGGGCTGCTGGGAGTTGTAGTTTTCTTGCTTGAGGGACATAATGTTTGTTGGATGGGGGTAAAGGGATATTTGGTTTTATCCCATGGCATCCAGACTTCTTGCTCATCAGCTCCCGGCTCTCCCCTCCACAGGGCAGCCAAGCCCAGTTGAAGGAGGTGTGGGAGGAGCTGGATGGACTGGACCCCAACAGGTTTAACCCCAAGACCTTCTTCATACTGCATGGTAAGGTGGGGAGGGAGTTCCAGAGCCAGGATGAACCCTAGACTCTGACCCTTCTAGGACCTGAATGCTAAGAGGGGTGTGTGTGTCCCAGGAGGGCTTAGTCAGGCCCAAGAGCCGAGCCTATGTCCCCTGGTTGACCAGACAGCCCTGCTTCTCCCGGCTATAAGGCTAGGATTTGCATGGAAGGGTTGGGCCTCTTTTCTAGCAAACACCAGACCCCGGGGTTCTAAGGACAGCTGGTGTCCACTGTAAACAAACCAGGCTTAGCTAGGCCTGGACCCTCTGCCCACAGCAGCCCAGAAGAAACCCTGGTCCCCTCTGAGAGCCCTGTCGCTAGGACTGGGTTGTTCCCTAAGAACCAGGCCTCCAGAGGCCTGGAAAGCCCTTTCTGTTTTTCTTTTTCCCTTTTTTTTTTTTTTTTTTGAGATAGTCTTGCTCTATTGCCCAGGCTGGAGTGCAGTGGCGTGACCTCGGCTCACTGCCACCCCCTGCCCTCCACCTCCTGGGTTCAAGTGATTCTCCTGCCTCAGCCTCCCGAGTAGCTGGGATTACAGGCATGTACCACCATGCCTGGCTAACTTTTGTATTTTTAGTAGAGATGGGGTTTCACCATGTTGGCCAGGCTGGTCTCGAACTCTCAACCTCATGTGATCTGCCCCCCTCAGCCTCCCAAAGTGCTAGGATTACAGGCGTGAGTCACTGCACCTGGCCTCGAAAGCCCTTTCTCTATGGTGGATCAAAGGCATACTCCCCTCAGTCTGTCTCTTCGTGTCTGGAAATGTGGCCTGGGGTTCCCAAGCCCCCTCAGATAAGCCCAGCACCCTGTCCCAGAATCTGCAGCCCGTCAGAAGAGCTTAGCAAGGCCTGACTCATTCATTCAGCAAACCTTTCCTAAGTTCCCTCTAAGGACCAAGCTTTGTCAAGACCTTATGGATACAACTGTAAACAAAACAAAGTACCTCCCCCTCAGACCCAGTGATCAGGCATACAGATCATACCATACTTTAGTAACTCCAAGAGACTGTACAGTATGAGAGGTGCTAGCATTTTATGTAAGCTGCCAATTAAATTAACGTACCATTGAAAACAAGATGCGTCCTGGGCTGGGTGCAGTGGCTCTCACGTCTGTAATCCCAGCACTTTGGTAGGCCGAGGTGGAAGATGGCTTGAGCCCAGGAATTCAAGACCAGCCTGTACAACAAAGTGAGAACCTGTCTCTATTAAAAAGAAAAAAAAAAAAAAGACCAGGCGTGGTTGCTCACACCTATAATCCCAGCACTTTGGGAGGTTGAGGTGGGAGGATCACCTAAGGTCAGGAGTTCAAGACCAGCCTGGCCAACATGGTGAAACTCCATCTCCACAAAAATACCAAAATTAGCCGGGCGCGGTGGCTCACGCTTGTAATCCCAGCACTTTGGGAGGCCGAGGCAGGCGGATCACGAGGTCAGGAGATCGAGACCACGGTGAAACCCCGTCTCTACTAAAAATACAAAAAAATTAGCCGGGCGTGGTGGCGGGCGCCTGTAGTCCCAGCTACTCGGAGAGGCTGAGGCAGGAGAATGGCGTGAACCCGGGAGGCGGAGCTTGCAGTGAGCCGAGATTGCGCCACTGCACTCCAGCCTGGGCGACAGAGCGAGACTCCGTCTCAAAAAAAAAAAAAAAAAAAAAAAAAAAAAAAAAAAAAAAATACCAAAATTAGCCAGGCATGATCGTGGGTGTCTATAATCCCAGCTACTCGGGAGGCTGAGGTGGAAGAATCACTTGAACCCGGGAGGCGGAGGTTGCAGTGAGCCAAGATCGTGCCATTGCACTGCAGCCTGGGTGACAGAGCAAGACTCCATCTCAAAAAAACGAACAAAAAAATAAAAAAAAAAGGTGCATCCCTATTTCAGGGGTGATAAAATAGAAGAACACAAAAGTGCATCTCAGAATCAACGAAGGTTCTAGGCTGGGTGTGGTGGCTTACGCCTGTAATCCCAACACTTTGGGAGGCCGAGGCGGGTGGGTCCCTTGAGGCCAGGAGTTGGAGACCAGCCTGGCCAACATGGCAAAACCCAGTCTCTACTAAAAATTCAAAAATTAAAAAAAAAAATAGAAAAATTAGCCAGGCATGGTAGTGCTCGCCTATAGTCCCAGCTACTCAGGAGGCTGAGGCAGGAGAATGGCTTGAACTCGGGAGGCGGAAGGCGGGGGTTGCAATGAGCTGAGATCACACTGCTGCACTCCAGCCTAGGCAACAGAGTGAGACTCTGTCTCAAAAAACAATAAAAAGTAAAAAAGAATCAAAGAAGATTCTGTAATGGGGTCTCAGGTAGTGACGTGTACTACCTCGCAGCCTCAACCACCCAGGTTCAAGTGATCCTCCCCCTCAGCCTCCCAAGCGTCTGGGACCACAGGCACGTACCACTATGCCTGGCTAATTTTTTAAATTTTTAGTAAAGGCAAGATTTTACCATGTTGCCCAGGCTGGTCTCAAACTCCTATGCTCAAGCGATCCACCTATCTTGGCTCCCAAAGTGCTGGGGTTACAAGCATGAGCCATCCCACCAGGCACCACCCCCCCGCCTTTTTTTTTTTGAGACAGGATTCTTGCTATGTTGCCCAGGCTGGACTCAAACTCCAGGCCTCAAACAATCCTCCTGCCTCAGTCGCCTGAGTAGCTGAGACTGCAGGCATGTGCCACTGCACCCAGCTTTAAACATGTTTAATTGTACAGTTCAATAGTATTAAGTATATTTACACTGTCATGCAACCAATTCTGAGAGCTCTTCATCTCGCACAACTGAAACTGTATCCATTAAACCACTTGCCCTCCCCTTCTTCCCCGCTCTCTAGCAACCACCATTCTATTTTCTGTCTCTATGATTTTGACTATTTTAGGTACTTCGTGCGAGTAGAATCTTTTAGTATTTGTCGCGTGTGTGTGCACATGTGTGTGTGTGTGTGGCTTATTTCACTTAGCATAATGGTGAGGAACTGAAGTTTTCATTCTACTGGATATTAATTTCTATTTCAATTGCCCCATGTGGCTAGTGGCTGCTGTACTGGAGTCCCAGCACAGCTCTAGAGAGGACATTTGGGCTGGATGCGGTGGCTCACACCTGTAATCCCAGCACTTTGGGAGGCCGAGGTGGGTGGATCCCTTGAGTCCAGGAGTTCAAGGCTAGCCTGGGCAACATGGCTACATCTCTACAAATAACCCATCTCTACAAATAAAATACACAAATTAGCTGGGTGTGGTGGCGTGCATCTGTAGTCCCGGCTCCTCGGGACCCAGAGGTGGGAGGATCACTTGAGCCCAGGAATTCAAGGCTGCAGTGAGCTATGATCATACCAGTGCCCTACAGCCTGGGCAACAGAGTGAGACCCTGTCTCAAAAAAATAAAAAATAGGCTGGGCTCAGTGGCTCACGCCTGTAACCCCAGCACTTTCAGAGGCTGAGGAGGGCAGATCACGAGCTCAAGAGATCAAGACCGGCCGGGCGCCGTGGCTCACGCCTGTAATCCCAGCACTTTGGGAGGCCGAGGCGGGCGGATCACGAGGTCAGGAGATCGAGACCATCCTGGCTAACACAGTGAAACCCCGTCTCTACTAAAAATACAAAAAAATTAGCCGGGCGAGGTGGCAGGCGCCTGTAGTCCCAGCTACAAGGGAGGCTGAGTCAGGAGAATGGCGTGAACCCCGGGGGGCGGAGCCTGCAGTGAGCCGAGATCGCGCCACTGCACTCCAGCCTGGGTGAAAGAGCGAGACTCCGTCTCAAAAAAAAAAAAAAAAAAAAAAAAAAAAGAGATCAAGACCATCCTGGCCAACATAGTGAAACCCCATCTCTGCTAAAAATACAAAAATTATCTGGGCGTGGTGGTGCGTACCTGTAGTCCCAGCTACTCAGGAGGCTGAGGCAGGAGAATCACTTAAACCCTGGAGGTGGAGGTTGCAGTGAGCTGAGATCACGCCACTGCACTCCAGCCTGGCAACAGAGCGAGACTCCGTCCAAAAATAAATAAATAAAATAAATAAATAAATAAATAAATAAATAAATAAATAATAAATAGGCCAGATGCGGTGGCTCACCCCTATAATCCCAGCACTTTGGGAAGCCAAGGCAGGTGGATCCCTTGAGCCCAGGAGTTCAAGACCAGCCAGGGTAACATGGCAAAACCCCATCTCTACGAAAACAAATACAAAAATTAGCTGGGTGTGGTGGTGTGCATCTGTAGTCCCAGCTACTTGGGAGGCTGAGGTAGGAGGATCGCTTGAGCCGAGGAGTTCAGGCTTCAGTGAGCTATGATCACACCATTGCACTCCAGCCTGGGTGACAGAGTGAGACCCTGTCTCTAAAAAATAAAAAAATAAAAACCTTATTTAATCTTTTTAATCAGGCAGTCCCTACAGACCAGAATAGGTTCAGAGCAACTCCCTATACGTTTTTTTATTTTTTATTTTTAGAGATGGGGTTTTCCTTGGTCACCCAGGCTGGAGTGCAGTGGCGTGATCATGGCTCACTGCAGCCCAGACCTCCTGGGCTCAAGTGATTCTCCCACCTTAACCTCTAGAGTAGCTGGGATCATAGGTGCACACCACCATGCCCAGCCAATTTTTAAATTTTTTTTTTTTTTTTTTTTTTTGAGGCAGAGTCTCGCTCTGTTGCCCAGGCTGGAGTGCAATGGCGTGATCTTGGCACGCTGCAACCCCCACCTCCCGGGTTCAAGCTATTCTCCTGCCTCAGCCTCCTGAGTAGCTGGGATTACAGGCACTTGGCATTATGCCTGGCTATTTTTTGTATTTTTGTAGAGACAGGGTTTTACCATGTTGGCCAGGCTGGTCTTGAACTCCTGACTTCAGGTGATGCTCTTGCCTTAGCCTTCCAAAGTACTGGGATTACAAGCATGAGCCCCTAAGTTCGGCCCCTACATTTTCTTTTTTTTGAGACGGAGTCTTGCTCTATCATCCAGGCGGGAATGCAGTGGCGTGATCTCAGCTCACTGCAAGCTCTGCCTCCCAGGTTCACGCCATTCTCCTGCCTCAGCCTCCCAAGTGGCTGGGACTACAGGCGCCCGCCACCACGCCCGGCTAATTGTTTTGTATTTTTTTAGTAGAGACGGGGTTTCACCATGTTAGCCAGGATGGTCTCGATCTCCTGACCTCATGATCCGCCCGCCTCGGCCTCCCAAAGTGCTGGGATTACAGGCGTGAGCCACCGCCTACATTTTCTTTAATCTTAATCAATTTAAATTTAAACAGCCCATGTGGCTAGCGGCTACTGTATTGGACAGCGCAGATCCAGAGTTTAGGCAGAGAAGAGACCCCCAGGCCTGAGCCCTGGGCCGCACTAGCATGTGGAGGTCAGGAAGAGGATGGAGCCGTTAAAGGAGATGGAGGGGCAGCCAGAGAGAACAGAATCATGTTCTGGAAGCCAAGGGCAGAAAGTCAAGTCAGATGCAGGCGGAACTTAACCACTGGATTTGCAAGATGAGGGTTCCTGGCCTCCTCCGCAGGAGCAAGGTTGTGCTTGTCTGAGGGAGCCGAGGAAGGAGGAGGGCCGGTGGTGAGGGCAGGAAGTGTGGCTGACCGAGCCGGAAGCCCTGCAGCTGTGGGGTCTACGTTGGTAGGAGAGGCTCCCCTCACAACTGGAGTCAGCACTGGCCTGGTTCTCTGGGAGGCAGAGGTCCCTGATAACCCTGGAGCTGACTCTGTGTCCCGAGTACTGAATGCCAGGGCTAGAGAATACTGCATGACAGTGACCCAAGCATGTTTCCCTGAACCCTCCCTGTCATCTATTCCATTCTCAACCCCCTGGTCGCTAGGCAGTGGCCCTAGCAACGGGCCTAGTGGGGTGCTAAAGCTTGGGGGCCACTGTCCCACCGCGGGATACCCGTAGTTACCTGTCCTCTGATAACAGACCCCACATCAGCCCAAAATTTCTTCACCAGGGACCTGACGCACCCCGTCCTCGGTCCCCTGAGATACCTTGCTATCCCCTTCCCTTCAGATATCAACAGTGATGGTGTCCTGGATGAGCAGGAGCTGGAGGCCCTCTTCACCAAGGAGGTGAGCATCTTGGAAGCCTCGGGCACCTGGAGGGACGCCCAAATCAGCCACTTGTTTCCTCCTAGCAGTCCCCTTAAATCCCCCTGGGTGAGAGCTCAGTGAAAACTACAACTCCCATCAGCCCCTGGGGCAAAAACGGCTCCCAGGAGTGGTGGCGTGCCCAAAGGACTGCTGGGAGTTGAAGTTGTCGGGAATGAGCTCGCTGGAGACCTCTCAATGCTGTCTGCCTCTGGCTTGCTCCTGCAGCTGGAGAAAGTGTACGACCCAAAGAATGAGGAGGACGACATGCGGGAGATGGAGGAGGAGCGACTGCGCATGCGGGAGCATGTGATGAAGAATGTGAGGTGGGGGCCAGGCGGGGGAGAGGACGGGGCCCCAGCTCTGTCACTCACCCTTATCTGGCTCCCCAGGTGGACACTAACCAGGACCGCCTCGTGACCCTGGAGGAGTTCCTCGCATCCACTCAGAGAAAGGAGTTTGGGGACACCGGGGAGGGCTGGGAGGTGAGAACATGGGGAATACTCGGGGTCCTGAACCTCGCTCGCTTCCAGCCATGACCTTTCTTTAACAAACTCAGGCCCTTTCTCTTTCTCTCTGGGTCTCCGTCCATTCTCCTGGGTCACTGCATCCCTATCTCTGGGTCTCCCATGTCTCTAGGACTCTTTTTATTATTTATTTATTTTGAGACGGAGTCTCACTCCGTCGCCCAGGCTGCAGTGCAGTGGCACGATCTCGGCTCACTGCAGCCTTCACCTTCCAGGTTCAAGCAATTCTCCCAGCTCATCCTCTTGAGTTGCTGAGATTACAGGTGCGTGCCACCACACCCAGCTGATTTTTGTATTTTTAGTAGAGATGGGATTTCACCATGTTGGCCAGGCTGGTCTCAAACTCCTGACCTCAGGTTATCCACCCACCTTGGCCTCCCAAAGTGCTGGGATTAGAGGTGTGATTTTTTTTTTTTTTTTGAAACAGGGTCTTGCTCTGTCGCATAGGCTGGAGCCCAGTGGTGCGATCTCGGCTCACTGCAACCTCTGCCTCTTGGATTCAAGCGATCCTCCCATCTCAGCCTCATGAGTAGCAGGGATTACAGGCGTGAGCCACCACGCCTGGCTAATTTTTGTATTTTTTGTAGAGATGGGGTTTTGCCATATTGGCCAGGCTGCTCTAGAACTGCTGGACTCAAGCAATCCACCTGACCTGGCCTCCCTAAGTGCTGGGATTACAGGCATGCACCACCGCACGACACCTGGCTAGTTTTTGTATTTTTTGATAGAGTCGGGGTTTTGCCATGTTGGCCAGGCTGCCCTGAAACTCCCGGACTCAAGCTATCCACCCTCCTCAGCCTCCCAAAGTGCTGGGATTACCCAGGCTGGAGTGCAGGGGTGTTGTCATGGCCCACTGCAGCCTCAAACTCCTGTCCTCAAGTGATCCTCCTGCCTGAGCCTCCCTATTAGCTGGGACTACAGGCACATGTCAGCATGCCTAGCTAATCTAGCTCATTCTTTTATTTATTTATTTATTTATTTAATTATATTTTTTGAGACAGGGTCTCCTGTCACCCAGGCTGGAGTGCCGTGGCATAATCATAGTTCACTGCAGCCTCGAATTCCTAGGCTCAGGTGATTCTGCTTCCTTAGCCTCCTGAGTAACTGGGACTACAGGCACATACCACCATGCCCAGCTAATCTAGGTCTCTGTTTTATTTATTTATTTTTCAATACAGAGTTTTGTTCTTGTTGCCCAGGCTGGAGTGCAATGGTGTGGTCTCAGCTCACTGCAACCTCCACCTCCCAGGTTCAAGCAATTCTCCTGCCTCAGCCTCCTGAGTAGCTGGGATTATAGGCGTGTACCACCACGCCCAGCTAATTTTGTGTTTTTAGTAGAGACGGGGTTTCTCCATGTTGGTCAGGCTCGTCTCGAACTACTGACCTCAGGTGAGCCACCCACCTTGGCCTCCCAAAGTGCTGGGATTACAGATGTAAGCCACTGCGCCTGGCCTATTTCTATATATTTTTCAAGATGCCCAGCCAATTTTCTGTAGAGACAGGGTCTCGCTATGCTGCCCAGGCTGATCTTGAACTCCTGGTGTCAAGTGATCCTTCCCACCTTGGCCTCCCAAAGTCCTGGGATTACAGGCGTGAGCTATGGTGCCCGGCCTTGTCTCTCGGTCTCTATCCCACTCCCACCTCCCACTAGGGCTTCTTTGCCCACCCACATGGCCCTGGCCTCCCAGCCTCCTCTGCACCTCCCCCATTGGCACAACCCTCTCCAACGTGGGTGGGCCGAGGTTGGACCTGTGCCCCTGATGGCCCCTGTGTCCGCCCTGCAGACAGTGGAGATGCACCCTGCCTACACTGAGGAAGAGCTGAGACGCTTTGAAGAGGAGCTGGCTGCTCGGGAGGCAGAGCTGAATGCCAAGGCCCAGCGCCTCAGCCAGGAGACAGAGGCTCTAGGGCGGTCTCAGGGCCGCCTGGAGGCCCAGAAGAGAGAGCTGCAGCAGGTGACAGCGGGGGAAGCTGCTTCCATCCACTGAATCTCTGGCTGCCCTTGTCCATGTCCCCATGGGTGTCCAGAAGCTGGGAAGGCCTGTGGCCACCATGTTAATCACTGGGGGAGCCTCAAGTATTCACCGCCATCTTGAGTAAGGGCAGATGTTTTCCCATCTCTGACGGCTCTGTGGCTGCCATGTTAGATCAGGGCAGTAAGGCTGTAAGTGAGGAGGGAAAGGCCCAGGAGGGGAGAAGAGCAGACTCAGCCATGGATGGGTGAGGGTTTCCCTGTCCCAAAGCAGGACCCAAGCCGTGACTGGAGGGAGAACTGGATCCTTGACTATTATTAAGCCCAACTGTCAATGAAAGAGAAAAACTGAGGCCCACGGAGAAGGGATTGGCCAGTGACCACTTAGCAGGTTGCTGTGAAATCTCAGTTTGGGGACTGAGGCCTGAGCACTTGCAGTGCTAGCGTCACGCCCTCTTGTCTGTGTGACCCCCCCCCCCCCCCCCCCCCCCAGGCCGTGCTGCACATGGAGCAGCGGAAGCAGCAGCAGCAGCAGCAGCAGCAGCAGCAGCAGGGCCACAAGGCCCCGGCCGCTCACCCTGAGGGGCAGCTCAAGTTCCACCCAGACACAGGTGCTGGCCCTAGTCCAGGGAGGAGGGGCTGCAGGGCTGGACCCCTGGGTCTGAGGTTGGAGGGGCTGGGGCCTGGACTCCCAGATCTGAGGGAACAGGGACTGGGGGCCCAGACTCCCAGATCTGAGGGAAGAGGGTCTGGGGGCCCAGACTCCCAGGTCTGAGGGAGGAG
This sequence comes from Hylobates moloch, assembly GCF_009828535.3. Lineage (NCBI taxonomy): Eukaryota > Metazoa > Chordata > Mammalia > Primates > Hylobatidae > Hylobates > Hylobates moloch. Next base: position 36,491,359 of record NW_026652287.1, on the reverse strand, counting down.
GGGATGGGGGTCCGGACTCCTGGGTCTGAGGGAGGAGGGGCTGGGCCTGGACTCCTGACTGTGAGTGAGGAGGGGCTGGGGGCCTGGACCCCTGGGTGTGAGGGAGGAGGGGCTGGGGGCTGGGACCCCTGGGTGTGAGGGAGGAGGGGCTGGGCCTCTGGGGGCCTGGGGGAGGAGGGGTTGGGATGTCCTGTGCCACCATTCCCTCCCTCCATTTCCAGACGATGTACCTGTCCCAGCTCCAGCCGGTGACCAGAAGGAGGTGGACACTTCAGAAAAGAAACTTCTCGAGCGGCTCCCTGAGGTTGAGGTGCCCCAGCATCTGTGATCCTCAGGGACCCCAGCCCTCAGGATTCCTGATGCTCCAAGGCAACTGATGGGCGCTAGATGAAGTGGCACAGTCAGCTTCCCTGGGGGCTGGTGGCATGTTGGGCTCCTGGGGCGGGGGCACGGGCTGGCATTTCATGCATTGCTGCCACCCCAGGTCCACCTGTCTCCACTTTCACAGCCTCCAAGTCTGTGGCTCTTCCCTTCTGTCCTCCGAGGGGCTTGCCTTCTCTCGTGTCCAGTGAGGCACTCAGTGATCGGCTTAACTTAGGGAAGCCCCTCCCCTTTTCCGTCTGTCCCAAGAGGGTCTGCTCTGAGCCTGTGTTCCTAGGTGGCTCGGCCTCAGCTGCCTGGGTTGTGGCCGCCCTAGCATCCTGTATGCCCACAGCTACTGGAATCCCCGCTGCTGCTCCGGGTCAAGCTTCTGGTTGATTAATGAGGGCGTGGGGTGGTCCCTCAAGACCTTCCCCTACCTTTTGAGGAACCAGTGATGCCTGAAAGACAGTGTCCCTTCCACAGCTGGGTGCCAGGGGATCCTCAGTTTAGCCGGTGAACCCTGATACCAGGATCCTGGGCCTCCCTGAACCCCTGGCTTCCAACCAGCTCATCGCCAGCCTCCTCCTGGACCTCTTGGCCCCCAGCCCCTTCCTCACACAGCCCCAGAAGGGTCCCAGAGCTGACCCCACTCCAGGACCTGGGCCCAGCCCCTCAGCCTCATCTGGAGCCCCTGAAGACCAGTCCCACCCACCTTTCTGGCCTCATCTGACACTGCTCCACGTCCTGCTGCGTGTCCTGTTCCGTGTTCCGGTTCCATCCAAATATACTTTCTGGAACAAATGCATGGCTCTGTGCCTGTGTATCTGTACCGGTCCCTCCAAAACGCTATTGCCACATCGCCTGCTGGAGTCCTCATCTTTGAAGACTGGATTCAAGCATCACTTCTGAGAGGCCCAATCCTGGTATCTTTCCGTCTGCCCGTGATGAGTCTGCAGCCTTCACTCAGGGTCCCTTCAGCCACAAGGACAGAAAACCCAAAGCTGGGATTAAGCAATTTTTTTGTTTGTTTGTTTGTTTTGGTTTTTTTGTTTGTTTGTTTGTTTGTTTTTGAGACGGAGTCTCGCTCTGTCGCCCAGGCTGGAGTGCAGTGGCACAATCTCGGCTCACTGCAAGCTCCGCCTCCCGGGTTCATGCCATTCTCCTGCCTCAGCCTCTCCGAGTAGCTGGGACTACAGGCGCCCGCCACCACACCCGGCTAATTTTTTTTGTATTTTTAGTAGAGACGGGGTTTCACCGTGGTATCGATCTCCTGACCTCGTGATCCGCCCGCCTCGGCCTCCCAAAGTGCTGGGATTACAAGCGTGAGCCACCGCGCCTGGCCTTTTTTTTTTTTTTTGAGATGGAGTCTCACTCTGTCACCCAGGCTGGAATGCAGTGGTGTAATCTCGCCTCACTGCAACCTCCGCCTTTTGGGATCAAGCAATTCTCCTGCCTCAGCCTCCCGAGTAGCTGGGATTACAGCTGCTTGCCACCACGCCCGGCTAATTTTGGCATTGTTTTAGTAGTGATGGGGTTTCACCATATTGGCCAGGCTGGTCTCGAACTCCTGACATCGTGATCCGCCCACCTCGGCCTCCCAAAGTGCTGGGATTACAGGCTTGAGCCACTGCGCGTGGCCAGGAGTAAGCAATTTTTAAACGATGAATTTGGCAGGGTGCTGTGGCTCACGCCTGTAATCCCAACACTTTGAAAGGCCAAGATGGGGGGATCACTTGAGGCCAGGAGTTCAAGACCAGCCTGGTCAACATGGCGAAACCCCATCTCTACTAAAAATACAAAGATGAGTTGGGTGTGGTCGTGGGCACTTGTAATCCCAGCTACTTGGGAGGCTGAGGCAGGAGAATCACTTGAGCCTGGGAAGCGGAGGTTGCAGCGAGCCAAGGTTGCACCACTGCACTCCAGCCAGGGTGACAGAGCAAGATTCCATCTCAAAAAAAAAAAAAAATAGAGTTTACCAGGTATGGTGGCTCCACCTGTAGTCCCAGCACTTTAGAAGGCAGAGGCGTATAGATCACGAGGTCAGGAAATGGAGACCATCCTGGCTAACACGGTGAAACCCTTTCTCTACTAAAAATACTAAAAAAATTAGCTGGGCGTGGTGGCTCGCGCCTGTAGTCCCAGCTACTCAGGAGGCTGAGGCAGGAGAATCACTTGAACCTAGGAGGTAGAGGTTGCAGTGAGCCGAGATCGTGCCACTGCACTCCAGCCTGGGTGACAGAGCGAGACTCTGTCTGAAAAAAAGAAGGCAGAGGCAAGAGGATCACTTGAGCTTAGGAGTTTGAGACCAGCCTGGGCAACATAGCGAGACCCCATCTCTCAGAAAAAGAAAAACAATTAGCTGGGCATGGTAGTGTGTGCCTGTAGTCTCAGCTGCTTAGGAGGCTGGTGTGGGAGGATCCCTTGAGCCCTGGAGTTTGAGGCTGCAGTGAGCCATGATCGATCACTCCACTGCACTCCAGGCTGGGCGACAGAGTGAGGCCCTGTCTCTAATAGAAGAAAGAATAAATAAAAATGAATTCTGACAAAAACCAAGATGTCCCAAGGCAAGATGACTCCAGGGAACCAGGTTCTCGCATCCCCTAGCTGTGCCAAGGATAGGTTTGGGGGCTGGACTCCCCTTCATGGTCCCAAGGTAGGTGCAGCTGCTCCAGATGTCACCAACAGCCAGTGCAGGAAGAGGCCGCATTCTGTTCTGAGCATTGTTAAGTGGGAGAAAGTCTGTCCCTGGAGCCCCCTCTCCTTTCAGCCCTCTCCTCACGTTCCCTTATATCCCACTGGCTGTGAGGCACAGGTCAGTGACAGCTGCAGACAGATACACCAAGGTGGCATCCACCAGTGGTGATTCATCCTCACCTGGGATGGGGATGCTTTCCTTGGACCAAGTTGGGGTCTGGTAAAAAGCATGCAGGGAATATTTGTTTTTTTGTTTTGTTTTGTTTTTTGAGACAGAGTTCCTCTGTCTCCCAGGCTGGAGTACAATGACACAATCTCAGTTTACTGCAACCTCTGCCTCCTGGGTTCAAGCGATTCTCCTGCCTCAGTCTCCTGAGTAGCTGGGATTACAGGTGCCCAGCACACACCTGGCTAATTTTTCTGTATTTTTAGTAGAGATGGGGTTTCACCATATTGGCTAGCCTGGTCTTGAAAACTCCTGACCTCAGGTGATCCCCCCGCCTCGGCCTCCCAAAGTGTTGGGATTACAGGCGTGAGCCATCTCGCCCAGCCAGGAGTATTTGTTTAAATGAAATTCTGGCCAGGCACAGTGGTTCATTCCTATAAGCCCAGCACTTGGGGCGGGGTGGGGGGTTTCAGGAGAGGATGACGGGAGGATGACTCAAGCTCAGAGCTCAAGACCAGCCTGAGCAACATAGCAAGACCTCATCTCTACCAAAAAAAAAAAAATTAGCCGGGTGTTGTGGCATGCACCTGTGGTCCCAGCTACTCAGGAGGCTTAAGGACAGAAGAACCGCTTGGCCACAGAAGGTTAAGGCTACAGTGAGCCATGACCATGCCACTGCACTCCAGCCTGGGAGACAGGGCAAGACCCTTTCTCGAGAAAAATAAATAGGCCGGGCGCAGTGGCTGATGCCTATAATCCCAACGCTTCAGGAGGCCAAGGAGGAAGGATCCTTTGAGCCCAGGAGTTTGAGGCCAACCTGGGCAATATAGGGAGACCCCGTCTCTATGTAAAAAAATAAATAAATAGGGCCAGGCGCAGTCACTCACAACTATAATCCCAGCACTTTGGGAGGCCGATGTGGGCGGATCACTTGAGGGCAGGAGTTCAAGCCCAGCCTGGGCAACGTGGTGAAACCCCGTCTCTACAAAAAAATACCAAAATTAGCCGGGCATGGTGGTGCACACCTGTAATCCCAGCTACTCAGGGAGGCTGAGGCACAAGAATCACTTGAACCTGGGAGGCAGAGGTTGCAGTGAGCCGAGATCACACTACTGTACTCCAGCCTGGGTGACAGAGCGAGACTCCATCTCAAAAAAAAAAAATTTAGCTGGATGTGGTGGCTCATGCCTGTAGTCCCAGCTGCTTGGGAGGCTGAGGTGAAAGGATCGCTTGGGCCTGGGAAGCCATGATTGCAACACTGCACATCAGCCTGGGTGACCAAGCGAGACTCTGTCTCAGAACAAAACCAAACAAAACAAAAATACATATTCCCAGACCCTGGAATGTCCTGGGAAGCTATATGTGTGTCATGCCCTTCCAGCTGCACCTGAACAATCAGCATAGCAAACATCAGCTGCAGCCTCTCTTTGCTTCTCTCAGAAAATGAGGGGAGTTGAGCCTCAGTGACCCAATCTGGAAGACTAAATGGTGTTCTGTGAAAGGTTCATATAGGCAAAGTGGTCCCCAGATGCTGAAGGAGCCAAGAAACCAAAGAATGAGGCTGACCCATCTAGTTTGTCAATACGGGGTGGTTTATTAGGGGGAAACTTAGAGTGTGGTCTTCGCCAGGCATGGTGGCTTACACCTGGAATCCCAGCACTTTGGGAGGCTGAGGCAGGTGGCTCACTTGGGGTCAGAAGTTCGAGACCAGCCTGACTGACATGGTGAAACTCTTGTCTCTACTAAAAATACAAAAATTAGGGGTGGGGGGAGGGGGGAGGGACAGCATTAGGAGATATACCTAATGCTAAATGACGAGTTAGTGGGTGCAGCCAAACAACATGGCACATGGATACATATGTAACAAACCTGCACATTGTGCACATGTACCCTAAAACCTAAAGTATAATAATAAAATAAAATAAAAAAACACAAAAATTAGCAGGGCGTGGTGGTGGGCGCCTGTAATCCCAGCTACTCGAGAGGCTGAGGCAGGAGAATCACTTGAACCCGGGAGGTGGAGGCTGCAGTGAGCCGAGATCACACCACTGCACCCCAGCCTGGGCTACAAAGCAAGACTCTGTCTGGAAAAAAAAAAAGAAAAAAAAAGGAAGTGTGGTCTTGGGCAGCAGCAAGACAGATAGATCACGCCCTGCAACCCTCAGACACAGGGCTTCTATCTCGAGGAAAGCGTATCTGTGCTCTGGAAGGAACGCGTAGGTGGCTATGGGCGATAGATCTTGTGATGGATGTGACAACATCAAGGCTTGTTCTGGAGGAAAGGCTGGTAAATACGTGTTTCTACATAAAGAGTAACACATCCGCTAGACATTTTGGAGGCATTCCCAGTTTCGGGTTAGTCAGAAGTCACATGGCAGCCTGGGTGCAGTGGCTCATGCCTGTAATGCCAGCATTTTGGGAGGCTGAGGCAGGAAGACCGTTTGAGCCCAAGAGTTTGAAACCAGCCTGAGCAACATAGTGAAACCCCGTCTCTTTTTTTTTTTTTTTTTTTTTTTGAGACAGAGTCTCACTCTTGTCGCCAGTGGCTCGATCTTGGCTCACTGCAACCTCCGCCTCCCGGGTTCAAGTGATTCTCCTGCCTCAGCCTCCTGAGTAACTGGGATTACAGGTGCCCACCACGCCTGGCTAATTTTTGTATTTTTAGTAGAGGCAGGGTTTCGCCATGTTGGCCAGGGTAGTCTCAAACTCCTGTCCTCAGGTGATCTGCCCTCCTTGGCCTCCCAAAGTGCTGGGATTACAGGCATGAGCCACCGCGCCTGGCCAACCCTGTCTCTCTCTCTCTTTTTTTTTTTTTGATACAGAGTCTCGCTCTGTCCCCCAGGCTAGAGTGCAATGGCACGGTCTCAGCTCACTGCAACCTCCGCCTCCCGGGTTCAAGCAATTCTCCTGCCTCAGCCTCCCAAGTAGCTGAGATTACAAACCCCATCTCTTAAAAAAAAGAAAAAAGTCACATGGCAGAGTAGCATTTTAAAATAAAGTCACGAGGCTGGGCACGGTGGCTCAGGCCTGTAATCTCAGCACTTTGGGATGCTGAGGCAGGCAAATCACCCGAGGTCAGGAGTTTGAGACCAGCCTGACCAACATTGAGAAACCCCGTCTCTACTGAAAATACAAAATTACCCGGGCCTGGTGGCGCATGCCTGTAATCCCAGCTGCTCAGGAGGCTGAGGCAGGAGAATCACTTGAACCCAGGAGGCAGAGGTTGTGGTGAGCTGAGATCGCGCTATTGCACTCCAGCCTGGACAACAAAAGCAAAACTCCGTCTTAAAAAATAAATAAATAACATTAAACTAAGTCACTCAGGATGAGAACAATGGCTCACGCTTATAACCCAGCAATTTGGGAGGCCACAGCAGATGGATCACTTGAGGTCAGCAGTTTGAGACCAGCCCAACCAACATGGTAAAACCCCATTTCTACTAAAAATACAAAATTAGCTGGGCGTGGTGATGGGCGCCTGTAATCCCAGCTTCTCCTGAGGCAGGAGAATCGCTTGAACCCAGGAGGAGGAAGTTGCAGTGAGCTGAAATTGTGTCACTGCACTCCAGCCTGGGTGACAGAAGCAAGACTCCATCTCAAAAAAAAAAAAAAGGACCATGTTCTAGTGTAGGGGTAAGTGGATTGTTTTGGCCCCAACCCCAAGAGGATCAAGGGAGACCACTGCAGTTGCCCGAGAAATTCTTGCCCTCTGACAAGAAACACCCTATCCAGTCTGGGGAAGTTGCCAGTCCAACCCCTCCCCTTGGCTCAAGATTCTGGGAAATCCTAAATAGTGTTTACCATTGGCCTTTTATCAGCTCCAGTAGAAATGCGTCTGGCCAGACTTGCCTTACAGCTATGCATAATGGATAGTTGGGCCAGGCTTGGTGGCTCACGCCTAGTGATTTGGGAGGCCGAGGTGGGAGGATCACTTCAGCCCAAGAGTTGGAGGCCAGCCTAGGCAACATGGTGAGACACCATCTCTAAAAAAAAATTTTTCTTTTCTATTTCTTTTTTGAGACAGAGTGTGGCTCTGTCACCCAGACTGGAGCAACAGAGTCAGACTTTGTCTCAAATAAATAAATAAATAAAACCTGCAAAAAAATTTTTAATTTAAAAATGCCATTTTTCTTTCTTTCTTTCTCTCTCTCTTTTTTTTTGTTTTTTTTTGTTTTTTTTTTTTTTGACAGAGTCTTGCTCTGTCACCCAGGCTGGAGTGCAGTGGCGCGATCTCAGCTCACTGCAAGCTCTGCCTCCCAGGTTCACACCATTCTCCTGCCTCAGCCTCCAGAGTAGCTGGGACTACAGGCGCCCGCCACCATGCCCGGCTAATTTTTTGTATTTTTAGTAGAGATGGGGTTTCACCGTGTTAGCCAGGACGGTCTCGATCTCCTGACCTTGTGATCTTGACCGCCTTGGCCTCCCAAAGTGCTAGGATTACAAGCGTGAGCCACTGTGCCCGGCCACCATTTTTCTTTTAATCAATCCTGCCACTTGAAGAGTATATGGTAAGTGAAATCTGCAGTCTATATACGATACTGAGTTGCTCCAAGCCCTTGAGGATTGTGAGGGACCCAGTGTTCTAATTCTTGCTAGAGTATCTACCTCCATGTTACCAGAGGCGGGTCTGACCGGGTACTGACATGTGATATACCATTAAGTGTGCAGTGGGTTCTTTTAGCCTTTCCCAAATGTCTTTCCACATGGCAGCGCCCCACAGCATTTTCTTTTTCTTCTTCTTTTTTTTTTTCTTTTTATTCTGAGACGGAGTCTCGCTCTGTTGCCCAGGCTAGAGTGCAATGGCACGATCTCGGCTCACTGAAAGCTCTGCCTCCTGGGTTCAAGCGATTCCAGTGCCTCAGCCTCCCAAGTAGCTGGGATTACAGGTGCACACCACCACGCCCAGCTAATTTTTGTATTTTTAGTAGAGATGGGGTTTCACCATGTTGGCCAGGCTGGTCTCAAACTCTTGACCTCAGATGATCCGCCCGCCTTGGCCTCCCAAAATGCTGAGAGTATAGGCGTGAGCCACTACGCCCGCCCTCTTTTTTCTTTTTTGAGACAGAGTCTCACTCTGTTGCCCAGGCTGACGTGCAGAGGTGCCATCATAGCTTACTGCAGCCTCAAACTTCCCAGCTCAAGTGATCCTCCTGCTTCAGCCTGCCTAGTAGCTAGGAATACAGATGCGCACCACCACACCTGGCTAATTTTTTGCAGGTTGGTCTCCAACTCTTGGGCTCAAGAGATCTGCCCACCACGGTCTCCCAAAGTGCTGGGATTATAGGCATGTGCCACTGTGCCCGGCACATTTTCTTTTCAGTGTTTACCTTTTTGCCTCCTCTGAGGTGCTGGAGTGCAACAATAAGAAAGTAATAATTTTAGGCCAGACGCAGTGGCTCATGCCTGTAATCCCAACACTTTGGGAGGCCGAGGCGGGTGGATCACGAGGTCAGGAGATCGAGACCATCCTGGCTAACACAGTGAAACCCTGTCTGTGCTAAAAATACAAAAAATTAGCCGGGTGTGGTGGCGGGCGCCTGTAGTCCCAGGTACTAGGGAGGCTGAGGCAGGAGAATGGCATGAACCCGGGAGGTGGAGCTTGCAGTGAGCTGAGATCACACCACTGCACTCCAGCCTGTATCAAAAAAAAAAAAAAAAAAGTTATTTCATATATATATATATATATATTTTTTTTTTTATATTTTTTTTTTTTGAGACTGGTCTCCTCAGTGGTGTGATCTCGGCTCACTGCAAGCTCAGCCTCCCAGATTTGAGTAATTCTCATTCCTCAGCCTCCCAGGTAGCTGGGACAACAGGTGTTTGTCACCACACCCAGCTAATTTTTGTATTTTTTTGTAGACAGGGTTTCACTATGTTGGCCAGGCTGGCCTCAAACTCCTGGCCTCAAGTGATCCACCTACCTCAGCCTCCCAAAGTGCAGTGATTATGGGTGTGAGCCACCACATCCGGCCCAGAATTCTTATACTATTACCATTACTGCCATTATTGTGGATGATAGGCATTTGTTTCAGCAGCAAACAGGAACCTAATAAAAGCTAATACATATTAGCAAGCACTTCTACAGCACTTAGTATGTGGCAGGCCCCATCACAAGCACGTGATCTGCTATAAATAACTTCATTCCATCATCACAACAACCTGCAAGGACGTTACCTTCATCACCCTCATTTTGCACATGAGGCAAATACGGGAGGCTGAGGCACTTGCTCAAGGTCCCACAGCTAGTAAAAAGCAGAACTGGGATTTGAACCCAGGCAGGCTGGATCCAAAGTCCTGGCTCCTAGCCGGCATGTGATGTTCTTTTTTGGCACTGAGTTTACACTCGGTAAACTCTGGTGAACACATGAGTTAATAAATAAATGTTATGCTCCCTTCTTGGCATGGGGTCTGCCTACTGCACACTTGGTTGACACTTTCTGTGTGATCTTTAATTTTGCAAGTTTTTTTTTTTTTTTGATACACAGTCTCATTCTGTTGCCCAGGCTGGAGTGCAATGGCGCCATCTCAGCTCACTGCAACCTATGCCTCCCGAGTTCAAGCAATTCTCCAGTCTCTCCCCAGCAGCTGGGATTACAGGCACCCACCACCACGCCTGGCTAATTTTTGTATTTTTAGTAGAGATGGAGTTTCACCATGTTGGCCAGGCTGGTCTCAAACTCTTGACCTCAGGTTATGTGCCCACCTCGGCCTCCCAAAGTGCTGGGATTACAGGCGTGAGCCACTGCACCTGGCCTCTTTTTCTTTTTTGAGACAGAGTCTCACTCTGTTGCCCAGGCTGGAGTGCAGAGGTGCCATCATAGCTTACTGCAGCCTCAAACTTCCCAGCTCAAGTGATCCTCCTGCTTCAGCCTCCCTAGTAGCTGGGAATACAGATGCGCACCACCACACCTGGCTACTTTTTTGCAGGTTGGTCTCCAACTCTTGGGCTCAAGTGATCTGCCCACCACGGTCTCCCAAATTGCTGAGATTACAGGCATGTGCCACCGTGCCCAGCATATTTTCTTTTCAGTGTTTAACTTTTTGCCTTCTGTGAGGTGCTGGAGCGTAGCAATAAGAAAATAATAATTATTATTATTTTTGTTGAGACAGAGTCTCGCTCTGTCACCCAGGCTGGAGTGCAGTGGCATGATGTCAGCTCACTGCAACCTCTGCCTCCTGGGTTCAAGCGATTCTCCTGCCTCAGTCTCCCGAGTAGCTGGGATTACAGGCGCCTGCCACCATGCCCGGCTAATTTTTGTATTTTTAGTAGAGACGGGGTTTCGCCATGTTGGCCAGGCTAGTCTCGGCCTCCTGACCTCAGGTGATCCACCCACCTCCGCCTCCCAAAGTGCTGGGATTACAGGCGTGAGCCACAGCGCCCGGCCTTGCAGGTGTTTTTCTAACAATTGAAGATGACCCCACCCTGGCCTCCTCCATGCCCCAGTGCCTTCTCCATGCTCCACTGCCTGCAGGGTGAATGCCTTGGCCCTTCACAAATGGCCGAGTTGACCTCTCCGCCTTTACCTCTCACGTATCCCGCTCTCTCCCTGGCTCCAGCGTCTTACTCCTCTTCTAAATGCATCCAGCTTTGTCCTGTATAGATGTTTGCCACTGTTTGGAAGGCCATCTCTCCTTCTATGCCCAAAAAACCTCCATCAAAATCTTTCTTTCTTTCTTTCTTTCTTTTTTTTTTTTTTTTTTTTAAACAGTGTTTCGCTCTGGTTGTCCAGGCTGGAGTGCAGGGGCACGGTCTCGGCTCACTGCAACCTCCACCTCCCAGGTTCAAGCGATTCTCCTGCTTCAGCCTCCCGAGTAGCTGGGATTACAGGCGCTTGCCACCATGTGCGGCTAATTTTTGTATTTTTAGTAGAGACGGGGTTTCACCATGTCGGCCAGGCTGTTGAACTCCTGACCTCAAGTGATCCACCCGCCTTGGCCTCCCAAAGTGCTGGGATTACAGGCGTGAGCCACTGTGCTCAGTCATATCAAAATCTTTCAAGATGCAGAGCGGGTCGTTGGTAGCGAGCTCTAACCCTGTCATAAACAGGCCTTAAAGAAACTGGCCGTAAACAGGATTTCTGCAGCAGTGTGACATGCCCTTGATGGCTGTCACGCACACTGCTAAAAGCTGTTGGTTTACTGGAGCAGGGCAAGGAACACCTGGCCCGGCCCGGAGCGGAAAACTGCTCAAACCACAAACGATAGCAGGAGTGTCCTACGCCTTAACAACATGCTTTTGCTGTGGATAATCAGCCAGGGCCTGTTTCTCTCCTCCTTGCTAAGAATGCTTTGTTTCCCATAAGGAATGCTTTTAGCTAATCTATAATCTATAGAAGCAATGCTTATCACTGGCTTTCTGTCAATAAATGTATGGGTCAGACTCTGTTCCTGGCTCTCGGCTCTGAAGGTTGTCAGCCTCCTGATTCCCACTTTATACTCTATATTCCTGTGTCTTTGTCTTAATTCCTCTAGCGCCGCTGGGTTGGGGTCTCCACAACCAAGCTGGTTTTGGCACCAGGTACGGTGGCTCACGCCTGTAATCCCAGCACTTTCGGAGGCCAAAGCAGGCGGATCACTTAAGCCCAGGAGTTCAAGACCATATCGGTTCATATGCACTTTTGAAAATTTTAGGTGTCTACTTCTGTGAATTTTATCAAATGTGAAGATTCGAGTATTAATCACCACTATCAGGAAACAGAACTGTCCTGTCTCCACAGAGAAACTCCCTTGGGGCACCCCTTACTAATTAAATCCTCCTGGCCGGGCATGGTGGCCCACGCCTGTAATCCCAGCACTTTGGAAGGCCGAGGCGGGTGGATCATCTGAGGTCAGGAGTTCAAGACCATCTTGGGCAACATGGTGAACACTTGTCTCTACTAAAAATATAAAATTTAGCTGGGTGCGGTGGTGGCCTTAGTTATCCCAGCTGCTTGGGAGGCCGAGGCAGAATTGCTTGAACCTGGAAGGCAGAGGTTGCAGTTAGCCAAGATTGCGCCACCGCCCTCCGGGTTGGGTTGCAGATCAAGACTCCATATCAAAACAATAATAAAAATAAAATCCTCCCTTAAACTCTAATCACCTGTGTTCACAGCTGGTCTGTTTTCTATTACTATATATAATTTTGTCACTTTGAGAATGTTATATAAATGGAATCATTCAGTATGTAACCCTCTCCTTTCTTTTTTTTGGAGACGGAGTCCTGCTCTGACACTGCTCACTGCAGCCTCCACCACCTGGGCTCAAGCGATCCTCCCATCTCGGCCTCCCGAGTAGCTGAGCCCAGAGGCATGTGCCACCATACCTGGCTAATGTTTTTTTTTTTTCCACTCAGCCCAATGCTCTGGATAGAGCCACCCAAGTTCTTATTTGTATCAATAGTTCATTTCTTTCTATTGCTGAGTAGTTTGTTTTTTTTTTTTTTTTTTTTTTTTTGAGACAGAGTCTTGCTCTGTCGCCCAGGCTGGAGTCCAGTGGTGCGATCTGGGCTCACTGCAAGCTCTGCCTCCCAGGTTCACACCATTCTCCTGCCTCAGCCTCCCGAGTAGCTGGGAATACAGGCGCCCGCCACCACGCCCAGCTAATTTTTTGTATTTTTAGTAGAGACAGGGTTTCACCGTGTTAGCCAGGATGGTCTCAATCTCCTGACCTCGTGATCCACCCGTCTCGGCCTCCCAAAGTGCTGCGATTACAGGCGTGAGCCACCGCGCCTGGCTGCTGAGTAGTATTTTGTTGAATCCACTGACAGCTTAAAGGACATTTGGGCTTGAGCTATGTACAGCTGCTATGAACAACTGTGTACAAACATGTTATTTTTTCTCTCTAGGACAAATACCTGGGAGTATCAAAATTATTTTTTGATATTTATTATTAAATATTTTTTCTTTTTCTTCATAGTAATGATATTGTGTCCTGTGTGGATTTCTCTCCCTCTAAACTTTTTTTTTTTTTTTTTTTTTTTAATTGAGACAGAGTCTCTCTCTGTCACCCAGGCTGGAGTGCCGTGGTGCGATCTTGGCTCACTGCAACCTCTTCCTCCCAGGTTCAAGCAATTCACCTGCTTCAGCCTCCCAAGAAGCTGGGAATGCAGGTGCCCGCCACCATGCTCGGCTAATTATTTTGTATTTTTAGTAGAGATGGGGGGGTTTCACCATGTTTGCCAGGCTGGTTTTGAACTCCTGACCTCAAGTGATCCGCCTACCATGGCCTCCCAAAGTGCTAGGATTACAGGCATGAGCCACTGTGCCCTGCCCCCTCCCCCCCTTTTTTTCTGGTGGAGATGGGGTCTTGCTTTGTTGCCCAGGCTGGTCTCAAAGTCCTGGCTTCAAGCATTCCTCCCATTTGGGCCTCCCACAGTACTGAGATTACAGGCGTGAACCACCGTGCCTGGTCCCATTTGTGTTTCTATTCAGCAGTTTGTGTAAACTTGAAGTCTGTGAATCCGTGTGTGACACTCAGGTCTTAATTATTGTCTACCAAGTAAGAGAAACTGACTAATATCCTGCCCTGTGTGAAGCTGGCCAGCCAGTTAGGAATATTCGTGACCCAACCAGCCTGGGAAGCTTGGCAAGTCCCTGCCTTGATAAAACAGTTTAAAAATCGACCGGACACGGTGTCTCATACCTGTAATCCCAGCACTTTGGGAGGCTGAGGCAGGAGGATTGCTTGAACCCAGGAATTGGAGACCAGCCTGGACAACGAAGTGAGACCTTTTCTGTACAAAAAATTGCTGGGCATGGTGGCTCACGCATGTAATCTCAGCACTTTGGGAGGCCGAGGCAGGCAGATCACCTGAGGTCAGGAATTCGAGACCAGCCTGGCAAACACAGTGAAACCCCATCTCTAGTAAAAATACAAAAATTAGTTGGGCATGGTAGCGGGCGCCTGTCATCCCAGCTATTCAGGAGGCTGAGGTAGGAGAATCGCTTGAAACCAGGAGGTGGAGGATGCAGTGAGCCAAGATTATGCCACTGCATGATCACCCCAGCCTGGATGACAGAGCGAGACTCCGTCTCAAAAAAAAAAAAAAAAAAAAAATAGCAGGCTGGGCACAGTGGCTCATGCTTGTAATCCCAGCACTTTGGGAGGCCAAGGCAGGCAAATCACAAGGTCAGGAGATCGAGACCATCCTGGCCAACATGGTGAAACCCTGTCTCCACTAAAAATAAAAAAAATTAGCTGGGCGTGGTGGAGGGCGCCTGAGGTCCCAGCTACTCAGGAGGCTGAGGCAGGAGAATCACTTGAACCAGGGAGGCTGAGGTTGCAGTGAGCTGAGATCACACCACTGCACTCCAGCCTGGGGACAGAGTGAGACTCCGTCTCAAACAAACAAAAAAATAGCAGTAAGTGGGGCACATGCCTATAATCCCAGCTACTCAGGAGGCTGAGGCGGGAGGATAGCTTGAGCCCAGGAGTTCAAGGCAGCTCTGAGCTATTATCATGCCACTGCAGTCCAGCTAGGTAACAGTGAGACCCTATCTCTAAAATAATTAATAAATAAAAAAAATAATTAGCCAGGTGTAGTAGCCAGTAGCTACTTGGGTCCCAGCTACTGTAGTCCCAGGTACTAGGGTGGCTAAGGCAGGAGTTAATTTCTTGAGCTAAGGAATTTGAGGCTGCAGTGAGCTACGATTGTGCCGCTGCACTCCTTCCTGGGCAACAGAGCGAGACCCTATATCAATAATAATTATAATAATACAGTATATTTTACATAATAGACCATAGAGCTCAATGAATCCTCCTCACAACCCTATGTAGGTAGATGTTATCATGATCTCTGCTTTCCAGAATAGAAAAGTGAGGAACAGAGAGGGCGACCTCTTGTCTAAAGCAATACAGCCAAGAAGGGCCAAGGAGAGTTTTGAAACCAGTCGGCCAGGCTCCGAGGCTCTTAACAAGCAAAACAGCCTGGTTTCTAAAACTATAGCTTCTGGAAGCAGCCAATTTACAGGCCTTTACCTCCTGACTGTGAGACCTCCAAAAAATGACCAGGGATCTTGGAGTCTGTTTCCCCCTTTGTGAACTGGGGACAATAGAACCTACTTCGCAGGTCTGCGGGGAGAAATTAGGAATGAGGAAGGTAAAGCGCAGAGCTGAGGAGCTGGTCTACAGGTGCTCTATACATATTAGTAATAATTATTAAGTTTGCTGTTACTGGCCGGGCGCGGTGGCTCACGCTTGTAATCCCAGCACTTTGGGAGGCCGAGGCGGGCGGATCACGAGGTCAGGAGATCGAGACCGCGGTGAAACCCCGTCTCTACTAAAAATACAAAAAATTAGCCGGGCGTGGTGGCGGGCGCCTGTAGTCCCAGCTACTCGGAGAGGCTGAGGCAGGAGAATGGCGTGAACCCGGGAGGCGGAGCTTGCAGTGAGCCGAGATTGCGCCACTGCACCCCAGCCTGGGTGACAGAGCGAGACTCCGTCTAAAAAAAAAAAAAAAAAAAAAGTTTTGCTGTTACAATCCTCTCTTTCCCTCTGAACAACTCCTAACGATGCGTGGCTTTGAGAGCAAAAAAAGTCAGGGCAAAGTTTTGCCACAAAGTCCAGAGGGCAAGACATTAAATATAACTCTCAAGGATTGCTGTTGGCAAGAAAGCAAGCCTCCCCTCCCCACGCTGTCCTTACCCCGCGTATCCGACGAGCCTAAAGTCATAGGTTAGAGATCTGCAGAAGCGACGCCTAGGTGTGGTTCCCTCTGTAAGGCGGAGCTAAACGGTGCATTCGCCCAATGGGGAAGCTAGAACTAAATGACCGCTCTATCTACTGGAGCCAACGAGAAACGGCCTAGGCGCAATAGGGGCGGAGGATACGGACCCGCCCCCGCGTTGGGCGGGGCGTCAGGTACTTAATTCGCGCCTCCAGGGACCGAAGGTGCTGAGGGCCCCGTATCGCAACCATGGCGCTGCGCTGGGGCATCGTGTCTGTCGGCCTCATCTCCAGCGACTTCACGGCCGTGCTGCAGACGCTGCCTCGCTCCGAGCACCAGGTCTGCCAGCCCTCCGGATTCTGGGGAAGAGGAGGCGGGGGGCGGGACTCCAGAGTCTAAAGGAGGAGGGAGTTTAGGGTTCAGGACTAGTGAGTGGGTCGTCATTGCAGTGAAACGTCTGTTTCCTTGCCACCTCCTCCATCTCTGTTCTGCAAACCTGTGGGGAAAAGAAAGATCAGATTGTTCCTGTGTCTATGTAGAAAATGAAGACCTAAGAAACTCCATTTTGATCTGTACTAAGAAAAATTGTTTCTGCTTTGAGATGCTGTTAACCTGTAACTTTAGCCCCAACTCTGTGCTCACAGAAACATGTCCTGTATTGAATCAAAGTTTAATGGATTTAGGGCTGTGCAGGATGTGCCTTGTTAACAATATGGTTGCAGGCAGTATGCTTGGTAAAAGTCATCGCCATTCTCCATTCTCTATTAACCAGGGGCACACTGCACTGCGGAAAGCCACAGGGACCTCTGCCCAAGAAAGCCCTGGGTATTGTCCAAGGTTTCCCCCGAGACAGCCTGAGACATGGCCTCGTGGGAAAGGAAGACCTTACATCCCCTAGCCCGACACCAGTAAAGGGTCTGTGCTGAGGAGGAGCAGTGAAAGAGGGAGGCCTCTTTGCAGTTGAGATAAGAGGAAGGCTTCTGTCTCCTGCTCTCCCTAGGAATCGAATGTCTCGGCGTAAAGCGGACCATTCCCATTCCTTCTATTCTGAGATAGGAGAAAACCGCCCTGTGGCTGGAGGCGAGATATGCTGGCAGCAATACTGCTGTGTTACTCTTTGCTACACTGAGGCGTTTGTGTAAAGTGAAACATAAATCTAGCCTACGTGCACATCCGGGCACAGCACCTTTCCTTGAACTTATTCATGATACAGATTCCTTTTCTACATAGACATAGTAACAATCTGATCTCTCTTTCTTTTCCCCACACAAACCTGAGTGTCTTGAGGTTTGGAAAGGCTTGATGTAAGCTGCTATGAAGATAATTTCGATATTGGGGGATTTAATAACGGCTTTCCCCCAGATCTCTCTTTCCCAGGGCCCAAATGTCCAGCCCCCGTCATCTCTTCCCCCAGGACCACATCTCCCCTTCCCCTGGCCAGAGCCTTCTCCTTCGCCTCCCTTCCACCCAATTTCCACGCCTGCCTCAGCCCCTCAAATCCGATTCTTGTGCCCCTCCAGGTGGTGGCGGTGGCGGCCCGCGACCTGAGCCGTGCAAAGGAGTTTGCACAGAAACACGACATCCCCAAGGCCTACGGCTCCTATGAGGAGCTGGCCAAGGACCCGAACGTGGGTGAGTGGCGAGGGCTATGGGGGTGCTGGCTGCCACCCCTGGAGCGCTGCCCCCTGGCTGCCCCATGGGAGATGCAAGGCTACTCAGGATGGGTCAATCTCTTTCGGTTCCATAAAGACCTTTGGCTGGGAGGAGAACTATAAAACAGGCTTGGTCTGGGACTGGCTGTCTAGTGGGTGTTAAACTACACTTAGCGTTTGAGACCAGCCTTGGCAACATAGCAAGACCCAATCTCTACAAAAAATAACAATAAAAATAAATTAGCCAGGTATGGTGGCACACACCTGTAGTCCCAGCTACTGGGGAGGCTGAGGCAGGAGAATCACTTGAACCGGGGAAGCAGAGGTTGAAGTGAGCCAAGATCACGCTACTGCACTCCAGCCTGGGCGACAGAGTGAGACTTGGTCTTAGAAATAAATAAATAGGCCGGGCGCGGTGGCTCACGCCTGTAATCCCAGCACTTTGGGAGGCCGAGGCGGGCAGATTACGAGGTCAGGAGATCGAGACCATCCTGGCTAATGTGGTGAAACCCCGTCTCCACTAAAAATACAAAAAATTAGCCGGGCATGGTGGCGGGCACCTGTAGTCCCAGCTACTCGGGAGGCTGAGGTAGGAGGATGGCGTGAACCCGGGAGGTGGAGCTTGCAGTGAGCGAGATCACGCCACTGCACTCTAGACTGGGCAAAGAGTGAGACTCCGTCTCAAAAAAAAAAATTAATTAATTAATTAATTAAAATTTTTAAAAAAGAGAGAAAGAATGGCAAGAGGTAACAGCTCCTTCCTAAGGACAGCTCCCTAAGGGAGAGGGAGGTGTGACCGACCACCTGGTCCCTGGGTGCTAGGGCGGGGCCTCGAAGTTGTGGGCGGAGCTCGGCGGTCTGGGTGGGCGGGGCTGCTGACCTCTTGACCTACTCCCACCCTAGAGGTGGCCTACATTGGCACCCAGCACCCCCAGCACAAGGCGGCAGTGATGCTGTGCTTGGCGGCGGGCAAGGCCGTTGTGTGCGAGAAGCCCATGGGCGTGAACGCGGCAGAAGTTCGCGAGATGGTCGCGGAAGCCCGATCCCGAGGCCTCTTCCTTATGGAGGTGAGGGCAGAGGAGCCCTTCCAACATCCAACATAGCAGTGCTTGCCGGATGTGAGGGCGATCTGGCTGCGACATCTGTCACCCCATTGATCGCCAGGGTTGATTCGGCTGATCTGGCTGGCTAGGCGGGTGTCCCCTTCCTCCCTCACCGCTCCATGTGCGTCCCTCCCGAAGCTGCGCGCTCGGTCGAAGAGGACGACCATCCCCGATAGAGGAGGACCGGTCTTCGGTCAAGGGTATACGAGTAGCTGCGCTCCCCTGCTAGAACCTCCAAACAAGCTCTCAAGGTCCATAGCAGTGCTTGCCATTAAATATGGTTGCCAGTGCACGGGCGGGGTCAGTGCATTTGCCAGGATGTATCTGAATCTCCTTGGTGGCATCTATTACCGTGAGAGCCATTGCTTTTGGCCCTTAGCAAACACGACAAGGCTTACTGAAATTGCTTGAATCTTTTGTCAGTCTTTAAGAAAAAGATGCCGGCCGGGCGTGGTGGCTCACGCCTGTAATCCCAGCACTTTGGGAGGCCGAGGCGGGCAGATCACCTGAGGTCAGGAGTTCAAGACCAGCCTGGCCAACATGACGAAACCCCGTCTCTACTAAAAAAGTACAAAAATTAGCCGGATGTGGTGGCGCATGCCTGCAATCCCAGCTACTGAGAAGACTGAGGCAGGAGAATCGCTTGAACCCGGGAGGCGGAGGTTGCAGTGAGCTAAGATCACGACACTGCACTCCAGCCTGGACGACAAGAGCGAGACTGTCTTTAAAAAACAAAAACAAAACAAAAGAAATTGCTGGAGTGCAGCCTTGGGACCTTTGCCCATTCTCCCGGCTCTGCCCATGACATTCTTTCTCAGGGCTCTTTGCCTAGTCCACGGAGCTTCCGTCTCCCCTGGAATGTCACCTCCTCAGGGTGTCACCGTCCCGGCTGTCCTGCGTGAAGGACCCTCCGTTTTATTTGTGTCCTTGGTATTCCTTTGTTCATCCCTTGGTTGCCTGTTCTCTGTCTCTCTAGACTGGGTGCTCCAAGACGCAGAACTCTGGTTTTTGTTGTCGTTGTTGTTGTTTTTGAGACAGAGTCTTGCTCTGTCGCCAGGCTGGAGTGCAGTGGCATGATCTCAGCTCACTGCAACCTCTGCCACCCGGCTTTAAGTGATTATCCTTCCTCAACCTCCCGAGTAATTGGGATTACAGGCATGCACCACCACGCCCAGCTAATTTTTGTGTTTTTAGTAGAGACAGGGTGTTGCCATGTTGTCCAGGCTGGTCTGGAACTCCTGACCTCAGGTGATCCGCCTGCCTTGACCTCCCAAAGCGCTGGGATTACAGGTGCGAGCCACCGCGCCCGGCCCCCAGTTCCAGGAGTTTTTTTGTTGTTGTTTTGCATTTTTCTACATAGATCATGTCATCTATGAACAAAGAGTTTTATTTCTACCTTCTGTATCTGTATGCCTCCTTTAAGGAGTTTCACTAGGAAATGCACACATAACTCTCAGACCCACCGGCCTGCATGCTCTATACCTGCATCTAATCTCTTCTTATAAGGACACCAGTCATATTGTCATATTGGACAAGGGCCCAACCTAATGACCTCATTTTTTTTTTTTTTTGAGTTGGAGTCTCGCTCTGTCGCCCAGGCTGGAGTGCAATGGCGCGATCTTCAGTTCACTGCAACCTCTGCCTCTCGGGTTCAAGCAATTCTCCTGCCTCAGCTTCCCGAGTAGCTGGGACTACAGGCGTGCGCCATCACGCCTGGCTAAATTTTTTTGTATTTTGAGTAGAGATGGGGTTTCACCATGTTGGCCAGGCTGGTCTCTTGGCCAGGCTGGTCTCGAACTCCTGACCTCGTGATCTGCCCACTGCGGCCTCGCAAAGTGCTGGCATTACAGGCGTGAGCCACCACGCCCAGCCTTGACCTTATTTTAACATAATTATCTCTCCGAAAACCCTGTGGTCACAACAGTCGCTTTCAGAGGTACTAGGGAGTTAAGGCTTCAACACATGAATTGTGTTTGTCAGGGCAGAAGCAGGAGGGAGAGAGACACAATTCAGCCCATAACATAGGGAGACAGGGGCAATGGTCCAGATGAAAAAGAACAAAAGTCAGTAGGGCACGGTGGCTCATGCCTGTAATCTCAGCACTTTGGGAGGCTGAGGTGGGAGGACTGCTTGACCCAGGAGTTTGAGACCAGCCTGGGCAACATAGTGAGACCCTATCTCTATTCAAAAAAAAAAAAGGAAAAAGAAGAAAAGTCAAGAGGGTCAGGAGCAAGAGGGATACAACCTGGGGACTGATGGGCTGTGTTTGGAGTGGGTATCCCCCTATGATTGGGACCCCAGAAGGGATTAGAACTGGTTGGTTAACTCCTTTCCTTGTGGTCTGCAGGCCATCTGGACCCGCTTCTTTCCTGCCTCCGAGGCTCTGAGGTCTGTTTTGGCCCAGGGAACTCTAGGAGACCTCCGGGTGGCTCGGGCAGAATTTGGGAAGAACCTCACCCATATTCCCCGGGCCGTAGACTGGGCACAGGCCGGGGGGGCCCTGCTGGACATTGGCATCTACTGTGTCCAGTTCATCTCCATGGTCTTTGGAGGGCAGAAGCCAGAGAAGATTTCCGTCGTGGGAAGGCGTCATGAAACAGGTACCATCTATCCTGGAATATTTCGTGGTGATGGGAATGATTCTGTCTCTCTCTGGGAGCACTGAGTGGAGGACAAGTCTCCAAGTCAATGAGAATTAGATCAGACACCCAGAGGAACAACTCTCCATGAAGCCAGAGAGGATCAGAGTCAAGACTGCAGATGGGCACTCTCCTGGGACTTTGCTGTGTGATCTTAGCCAGCAGACTTAACATCTCTGAATCTTAATTACTTTACTGGTGAAGTGTCACTAATAGGGTTGTCATGGGAGTTAATGAAGTAACTGCTGAGGCAAATGGCGGTTAATAAATATAAAATTATTATTTTTTGAAGTTGTCTCAGTGATCCTTTGCTACATAAAAGACTACCCCACTTGGCCAGGCGTGGTGACTCACGCCTGTAATCCCAGTACTTTGGAAGGCCGAGGTGGCCGGATCACCTGAGGTCAGGAGTTGGAGACCGCCCTGGCCAATATGATGAAACCCCATCTCTACTAAAAATACAAAAATTAGCTAGGCATTGTGGCAGGCACCTGTAATCCCAGCTATTTGGGAGGCTAAGGCAGGAGAATCACTTGAACCCAGGGAGCGGAGGTTGCAGTGAGCCGAGATGGCGCCACTGTACTCTAGCCTGGGTGACAGAATGAGACTCCATCTCAAAAAAAAAAAAAAAAAAAGAAGCTGCCCCACTTTGCAGAAGAGGCCCTTGCCTTGGCTTCCACTCAGCTGGAAAGTATCCAAGAGTGCATGAGCCAGCCAGATGTGATGCCCATCATCTTTGACCTTTAACCCCAAGGAGCAAGAGGCAGTTCATGCTTTATTAAAGTTACATTCAGCCGCAAAACAAAAAACAAAACAAAAAAAAAACACTACCACAAAACTTAGTGACTTCAGGCTGGGCATGGTGGCTCACGCCTGTAATCCCAGCACTTTGGGAGGCTGAGGTGGGCGGATCACTTGAGGCTAGGAGTTCAAGACCACCCTGGCCAA
>NW_026652287.1:36381651-36464151 GCF_009828535.3 Hylobates moloch | reverse complement strand
ATAAAGAAAAAGAAAATTCAGGCAGAGTGATGTGGGAAGGCTGGGCGTGGTGGCTCACACCTGTAATCTCAGCACTTTGAGAGGCCAAGGTGGGAGGCTTGCTTGAGGCCAGGATTTTGAGACCAGCCTGGGTAACATGGCAAGACATTGTCTCTACAAAAAATAAAAATATTGTCCAGGCATGGTGGCCCGCACCTGTAGTCCCAGCTACTTGGGAGGCTGAAGTGGGAGGACTGCTTTAATCCAGGAGGTTGAAACTGCAGTGAGCCATGATTGCACCACTGCACTTCAGCCTGGGTGACAGAGACAGACCGAGTCTCAAAAGAAAAAAAAAAAGAATGATTTTGGAGAGGGAGGAATGTGCAGGGTCAGGACCACATTCCCAGAAGCTCGTGGCACAGACACCTATGGGCAGATCCACCGTTTGCCTGTCATGGCCTCCCTGGGGTCTGACCCTCATTGCCTTGGAGTGACTTTTGCAAAACAACCTATTTCTCACCTCAAAAATCAGTCTCTCTTTTTCTGGACTCCTGAAAGCCACCCAGCTTTTGTTCTTGTTGCTCTTCCTGCCTGTAATTGCCTCTCCTTGAATTCGGTATAGTAGTCAGGCTGTTCCTTTGGAAAGTGTCAGAAACACAACTCAGAATGTCTCCACAAGGCCAGGCATGGGGACTCACACCTGTAATCACATCACTTTGGGAGGCTGAGACAGGAGGACCACTTGAGGCCAGGAGTTTGAGACCAGACTGGGCAACATAGTGAGACCCCCATCTCTGCAAAGAAAAAAAAAAAGCCTGCACAGGAATGGAATGCTTGGTAATTAAAGCCTTCAGGGCAGGGCGGGCATCAGCCCAGGACTCTGTTTTTCTCTATCTCTTTGACTTTCCTTGGCATGGGTTTTAATGGCAGCAGTAGGCCATCTGGTACAGCTGCTGTCATCATGCTGGCTGCTGCCGGAAGGGCACAGAAAAGAGATGGACAGCCCCTCACCCCTGCAGTCCGCTGCCCCGGGGACCACCCCCACAGGGCTGGGCCGGGTTTTGTGCAAGGTGAGGGGGAGCTCCAGGCCATCTCTGAGTGCCAGGGTCACAGGAGGAGCTCACAGCCATGCTGCCTCTGCCGCCAGTGCCAGCCCAGTCCTAGCGAGGACCCAGAGCCCCCACCCCAGGCTGCACAGGGGTACAGTCAGGTGCCATGCTTCATGGAGCCAGCAGGAGCTGGGGACACGCGGGAGCCCTACCTCTTCCAAGCTCCGGCGGGTGAGAGCTCCCTAGGAGCAACTGCAGCTGCCCGGGCCGTGGCTGCAACCTGGACACCCCCGTGCTATTGGGAGCTGGGAGTAGACAGGAGCCCCACCCCCAGGGGCTCTACAGAGCAGGCAGGAGCCCCGCCCCCCGGGGCATAGCTGCAGCCACCCAAACTGGGGCTGTAGACCGAGGCATCCCTGCACTCCTGAGAGGCCTAGGAAGGCCTCCCTTGTCCCTGTATGCTCAGAGGTGCCTGCCTGCCACCGCTGCCTGGCCTCTCCCTACTCCCTCTCCTGCTCTGATCTCAGAGTGGGATTAGGGCCAAGCCCAGGTGCTGACATTGTCCGCCAGGTGTGCACATGCTCAGGGTAGTGCTAACATGCCAGCACCCTGCCACCTCGGCCTCCTCCAGACATTGGGTGCCGAGGAGCACAAGAGGGGAACCTGAGGGGGTGCACCATGGATGGCCATAGAAGGCAGACAGGCTCCTGGGCAGAAGGGGCCAGGTCCCCAGTGAAGCCCCACCTTCCGGCCAGGGCAGGTCTGAAGCCTGGGGGCCAGTCCTGTGGATTGAAGGGAGAACTCATGGTGCTTTTTCCTGGGCCCACCCATGGCTGCTATGGACCAATAAGAATGCACTTCCCCTCTCTGAAGCCGATAAAAGCCCCAGGCTCAGCCAGAGCAGGCAGAGGACAGAGACACAACAGGATGACCAGCTACAGAGCAGAGCTACCCTTTCCAGAGCTCCTCTGTACTGAGAGCTGAGCACTTGATGGGACAACCTGCCTACAGAGAGGAACTACCCACTGCGAGTGTCCTCCGAGCTGTCGTAATACTCAATAAAGCTCCTGTCTGTCTTGTTCACCCTTCCCTTGTCTGCGTACCTCATTCTTCCTGGACACGGGACAAGAACTAGGGCAAAGACACCACCAGCCACAGAGGTTTCTGGCCAGAAAAGCAAGACCCCAAAGATCCTGTAACAGTTTCACCAGTGACGTGTAGGCCTGGGCACTGGAGCCAGACGGTGCCTGTGACCTCAGGAAACTAATAGTGTGTGGGTAGGAAGTATCCATAAATACACTCTCCCCCAGCCTCTCTTTGTCTCTTCATCAGTAAAGGGGTACTACTAACTTTCCTCTGCTGAGGAATAAATGAGATGGTCACTGATGGGGCCGGGCGCGGTGGCTCATGCCTGTAATCGCAGCACTTTGGGAGGCCAAGGCAGGCAGATCATGAGGTCAGGGATCGAGACCATCCTGGCTAACACGGTGAAACCTCGTCTCTACTAAAAATACAAAAAAATTAGCCAGGCATGGTGGTGGGTGCCTGTAGTCCCAGCTACTCGGGAGGCTGAGGCAGGAGAATGGCGTGAACCTGGGAGGCAGAGCTTGCAGTGAGCCAAGGTCTCGCCACTGCACTCCAGCCTGGGTAACAGAGCGAGACTCTGTCTCCAAAAAAAAAAAGAGATTGTGACTGATACGTAGTTTGGATCTGAGTCCCTGCCCAAATCTCATCTTGAAATTTAATTTCCAGTTTTGGAGGCAGGGCCTGGTGCAAGGTGATCGGCTCATCGGGGTGGCTTTCTCATGAATGGTTTAGCACCACCACCTTGGTACTGCCCTCACGACGGTGAGTTCTCTTGAGATCTGGTCATTTAAAAGTGTGTAGTGTTGGGAATAGGCCCCCAAAATCTGGCCATAAACTGGCCCCAAAACTGGCCATAAACAAAAGCTCTGCAGCACTGTGACATGTTCGTGATGGCCATGACGCCCACGCTGGAAGGTTGTGGGTTTACTGGAATAAAGGCAAGGAATACCTGGCCGACCCAGGGCGGAAAACTGCTTCAAGGCGTTCTTAAACCACAAAAAATATCATGAGTGATCTGTGCCTTAACGACATGTTCCTGCTGCAGATGACTAGCCAGACCCATCCCTTTATTTCGGCCCATCCCTTTGTTTCCCATAAGGAATACTTTTAGTTAATCTATAATCTATAGAAACAATGCTTATCACTGGCTTTCTGTCAAAAAATCTCTGTTCGAGGCTCTCAGCTCCGAAGGCTGTGAGACCCCTGATTTCCCACTCCACACCTCTATATTTCTGTGTGTGTGTCTTTAATTCCTCTAGCGCCACTGGGTTAGGGTCTCCACGGCTGAGCTGGTCTTGGCAGTGTTGCACCTTCCCCACTCTCTCCTGCTCCTTCTCCCGCCATGTGAGATGCTTGCTCCCCCTTCACCTTCTGCCATGAGCAGAAGCTTCCTGAGGCCACCCCAGAAGCAGATGCCTGTGTTACACTTCCTGTACAAGTCTGCAGAACCATGAGCCAATTAAACCTCGTTTTTTTTTTGTTTTTTTTTTGAGATGAAGTCTCACTCCGTGGCCCAGGGTGGAGTGCAGTGGCACGATCTCACCTCACCGCAACCTCTGCTTCCCCGGTTCAAGTGATTTTCTTGCCTCAGCCTCCCAAGTAGCTAGGATTACAGGTGTGCACCACTGCACCCGGCTAATTTTTTTTTTTGTCTTGAACTCCTGACATTAGGTAACCTGCCTGCCTTGGCATCCCAAAGTAGCAGGATTACAGGCATGAGCCACTGCACCCGGCAAACCTCTTTTGTTTATAAATTACCCAGCCTCTGTCAGGTGCAGTGGCTCATGCCTGTAATTTGAGCATTTTGGGAGGCTAAGGTGGGCAGATCACTTGAGGTCAAGAGTTGAAGACCAACCTGGCCAACATGGTGAAATCCCGTCTCTACTAAAAATACAAAAATTAGGCCGGGCACAGTGGCTCACACCTGTAATCCCAGCACTTTGGGAGGCCAAGGCGGGCAGATCACCTGAGATCAGGAGTTCTAGCCAGCCTGGCCAACATGGTGAAACCCCATCTCTACTAAAAATACAAAAATCACCTGGGCATGGTGGTGCATGCCTGTAATCCCAGCTACTGGGGAGGCTGAGACAGCAGAGATCTCTTGAACCTGGGAGGTGGAGGTTGCAGTGAGCCAGGATCGCACCACTCCACTCTGGCCTGGGTGAAAGAAAAAAAGAAATTAATGGGTGGCTTAGCTGGGTGGTTCCAGCTCAGGGTCTCCCTGAAAATTGCAGTCATGATATCAGTCAGGGCTATCTTCACCTGAAAGCTTGACTGGGGCTGAAGAATCCCTTTCCAAAGTGATTAACTCACCTGGCCAGAGGACTTGGTTTCCTGCCACCAGTGTTTCGCCAGAGTATGACTGCTTGAGTGTCCTCACTGTCATGCGTGTCCGTGCAAAGAGACCACCAAACAGGCTTTGTGTGAGCAACGAGGCTGTTTATTTCACCTGGGTGCAGGTGGGCTGAGTCCGAAAAGGGAGTCAGCAAAGGGTGGTGGGATTATCCTTAGTTCTTATAGGTTTGGGACAGGCGTACAAATTACATTCTCAAGGGTGGGGAGAATATTACAAAGTACTTTCTTTTTTTTTTTTTTTTTTTTTTGAGATGGAGTCTTGCTCTGTCGCCTAGGCTGGAGTGCAGTGGTGTGATCTCGGCTCACTGCAAGCTCCGCCTCCCAGGTTCACACCATTCTCCCGCCTCAGCCTCCCGAGTAGCTGGGACTATAGGCACCCGCCACCACGCCCGGCTAATTTTTTGTATTTTTTAGTAGAGAAAGGGTTTCACTGTGTTAGCCAGGATGATCTCGATCTCCTGACTTCGTGATCCACCCGCCTCGGCCTCCCAAAGTGCTGGGATTACAGGCGTGAGCCACCGCGCCTGGCCTACAAAGTACCTTCTTAAGTGGGGGGTGGGGAAGAATATATCATATCAGTTAGAGTGGGGCAGGAACAAATCACAATAGTAGAATATCATCAGTTAAGGCTATTTTCACTTCTTTTGTGGATCTTCAGTTGCTTCCGACCATCTGGATGTGTACGTGCCGGTCACAGGGGATATGATGGCTTAGCTTGGGCTCAGAGGCTTGACACTCACCACATGGCAGCTGGCTTTCCCTAAAGGAAGTGATCTGAAAGGGAACAAGGTGGAAGCTGTAGTGGCTTTTCTGACCTATCCTGTGAAATCACACTCTGTCATTTCCACAATACCCTCTTGGTCACACTGTTTAGCCCTACTGAGTGTGGGCAGAGACCACACAGGAGCATGAATACCTGGGGGTGTGACTCCTCAGGTGCCATCTTGGATGTGGGCTTAATAGTTTTGATACAGCATCTTTATTATTATAAAGAGTTTGGCCAGGTGCGGTAGCTCACCCCTGTAGTCCCAGCACTTTAGGAGGCCAAGGCAGGCGGATCATGAGGTCAAGAGATCGAGACCCATCCTGGCCAACATGGCGAAACCCCATCTCTAATAAAAATAGCAAAATTAGCGGGGTGTGGTGGTGCATGCCTGTAGTCCCAGCTACTCAGGAGGCTGAGGCAGGAGAATCACTTGAACCTGGAGGCGGAGGTTGCAGTGAGCCGAGATCGCACCACTGCACTCCAGCCTGGCAACAGAGCAAGATTCTGTCTCAAAAAAAAAAAAAAAACCAAGAAAAAACAAAACAAAAAACAAAAAAAAACAGCTGGATGCGGTGGCTCATGCCTGTAATCCCAGCACTTTGGGGGGCCAAGGCAGGCGGATCATGAAGTCAGGAGATCGAGATCATCTTGGCTAACCCCGTCTCCACTAAAAATACAAAAAAATTAGCCGGGTGTGGTGTTGGGCACCTGTAGCCCCAGCTACTCGGGAGGCTGAGACAGAAGAATGGCGTGAACCCAGGAGGCAGAGCTTGCAGTGAGCCAAGATTGCGCCACTGCACTCCAGTCTGGGCGACACAGCGAGACTCTGTCTCAAAAAAAAAAAAAAAAAAGAGTTTTAGTCAGGCACAGTGATGCACGCCTGTAGTCCCAGCACTGTGGGAAGCTGAGGCGGGTGGATCACTTGAGCCCAGGGGTTTGAGACCAGCCTGGGCAACATGGCAAAACCCTCTCTCTACAAAAAAATACAAAATTAGCAGTGCATGTTGGCGCACATGTGTAGTCCCAGCTACTCCAGAAGCTGAGGTGGGAGGATCCCTTAAGCCCAGGAGGTCGAGGCAGCAGTGAGCCACAATTGTGTCACTGCACTCCAGGCTGGATGACAGAGGGAGACACTGTCTCAAAATAAATAAATA
The DNA here is from genome assembly GCF_009828535.3 of Hylobates moloch. Classification (NCBI taxonomy): domain Eukaryota; kingdom Metazoa; phylum Chordata; class Mammalia; order Primates; family Hylobatidae; genus Hylobates; species Hylobates moloch. The sequence continues at coordinate 36,457,762 of NW_026652287.1, read as the reverse complement.
AAAATAAAAATAAACAGTTTTGACTTCACGACTAGCTAAGAAGTGTATTCCCTCACTCAGTGACTGTACTGTTCAGAGGCGTGTAGCTGCATTAAAAGCCCTTTCTTTCCTTCTCTGTAACTCGGGTAGGGGAGGGCTATCTCATTGGACTGGAGTAACACACACAGATAAAGCTGGCCGCAAAGTTAACAGGAAACACTATTTCTCTCAAGGATACGCTTTGTTTGTTTTGAGATGAAGTCTCACTCTGTCACCCGAGGTGGAGTGCAATGGCACAATCTCTGCTCACTGCAGCCTCTGCCTCCTGGGTTCAATTGATTCTCTTGCCTCAGCCTCCCAGGTAGCTGGGATTACAGGAGCGCACCACTACGCCCGGCTAATTTTTGTATTTTTAGTAGAGACAGGGTTTCACCATGTTGGCCAGGCTGGTCTCGAACTCCTGACCTCAGGTGATCTGCCTCCCAAAGTGCTGGGATTACAGGTATGAGCCACCACGCTGGCCAAGGACATGGTTTCTTACTCACAGAGACTTTGTTCTCTAAATTCATAAATTGTTGGAAATTCTATCAGTAAAAATGAAACATCCAAGTCTTGCTGGGAGGATCTAATCCACTTGATACAGAGTAGCAGCCTTGATTTCCAAAGCAGGTGCACAGCTTCAGATAAAGGGTTTCTGGATGCAACACTTCACATGTACCTTCTTGTTTCCAGTGATTCAGCGGGTTTCACTTCACATTGGATTCACTTCACAGTCCTGACCCAATGTTGACCTTGCTTTGCTCTAAGCTATCATTTGGTTGTCACCTAAGCTCTACCCTCCCCCTTTATCTTGGCTTTTTCTTTTCTTTTTTCTTTTTGAGACAGGCTCTTCCTCTGTCACCCAGTCTGACTGCAGTGGTGCAATTGATCACAGCTCACTGCAGCCAGGACCTCCCAAGCTCAATCTCCCCACCTCAGCCTCCCAAGTAGCTGGGACTACAGGCGCACGCCACCACATCCAGCTAATTTTCTTTTTCTTCTGCTTCCTTTTTTTTTTTTAGATAGAGGCTCGCTCTGTTGCCCAGGCTGGGGTGCAGTGGCACGATCTTGGCTCACTGCAACCTCTGCCTCTTGGGTTCAAGCGAGTCTCCTGCCTCAGCCTCCCAAGCAGCTGGGACTGCAGGCACGTGCCACCGCTCCCAGCTAATTTTTTTGTATTTTTAGTGGAGACGGGGTTTCGCCATGTTGGCCAGGCTGGTCACAAACTCCTGACCTCAGATGATACACCCACTTCGGCCTCCCAAAGAGCTAGGATTACAGGTGTGAGCTACCACGCCCGGCCCCCCCCCTCCTTTCTTTTGTTTTTTAGTTGACACAGGGTCTCACCATGGTACAGCCCAGGCTGGTCCTGAACTCCTGGCTTCAAGTGATCCTCCTGCCTTGGCCTCCCAAAGTGCTGGGACTATAGGAATGAACCATCACACCTGGACCCTTTCTTCAGTTTTCAAATCAAACTGATCCTTCAAGGTCAAGGGGAAATATCTCCTCTGAGAAGTCTTTTCTGAATGTCAGAGGTAGATAATGTCTAATTTCTGTATGCTCCCCAACATTCAATCATACAGTTATTGAATAACACATTTTGAGAGATAACTATGAATCAAGTAACATGCTGGTTTCTGGGAGAATTGAGGACAAATTAACCTTGTGGAAATTTTGGGCGGATGAAAAAAACATTAAATTAAAACACTGCACACATTTACAGCTGTGAGAAGCGTTATAAATCCTGGCTGCTTTGGGAGTTTTTTTTTTTTTTTTTTTGAGTTGGAGTTTCCCTCTTGTTACTGAGGCTGGAGTGCAAGGTCACCATCTCGGCTCACTGCAACCTCTGACTCCAGATTCAAACGATTCCCCTGCCTCAGCTCCTGAGTAGCTGGGACTACAGGTGCCTGCCACCACACCTAGCTAATTTTGAATTTTTAGTAGAGATGGGGTTTCACCGTATTGGCCAGGCTGGTCTCAAACTCCTGACCTCAGGTGATCCACGCATCTCAGCCTCCCAAAGTGCTGGGATTACAGAAGTGAGCCACTGCGCCCAACCAGGAGCTCCTTCGAGAAAGAAGGAAGTCCAAGAGATCTTCCTGACACCCTAGTCTGACTCTGCCCTTTGCCTGCTCAAAATTTTCCCATGGTTCCCAGCTGCCTTATGGACATAGATCAAGTCCCTTCTCTGACAGGCCCAAACCCTTTATCATCTGATCCTAGCTCATTTTTCTGAGTTTTCCTTGGTTGCTATTATTTTCTTTCTAAAGTGACATGTCATAATATTCATAAAGCACCCAAGTCTTATGTGTACAGCTCAATGAATTGTAAATATGTGTATACCCGGCCGGGCACAGTGGCTCACGCCTGTAATCCCAGCACTTTGGGAGGCCAAGGCGGGTGGATCACTTGAGGTCAGGAGCTTGAGACCAGCCTGAGCAACATGGTGAAACCCCATCTTTACTAAAAATACAAAATTAGCTGGGTGTGGTGGCGCATGCCTGCAATCCCAGCTACTTGGGAGGCTGAGGCAGGAGAATTGCTTGAACTCCGCAGGCAGAGGTTGCAGTGAGCTGAGATCATGCCATTGCACTCCATCCTGGGCAACAAGAGCAAAACTCCGTCTCAAAATAATTAATAATAATAATAATAATAATAATAATAATAATATGTGTATACCCATGCAAACACCATTCAGATAAAAATATGGCATATTTGGGGCACCCGGGGAGTCTCTCTTGTGGCCCCTCCCCTCCATACCCTGCTGATCTATCATTACAGATTAGTTTTTGCCACTTTTTGAACTTCATATTCCTTTTCTTTTTACACAAACACGAACACTCGAGTCATGACTGGGTGGGGTGGCTCAAGCCTGTAATCTCAGCATTTGGGGAGGCTAAGGTGCGAGGATCGCTTCAGCCTGGGAGTTCAGAGACCAGCCTGAGCGACATAGAGAGAACTCATCTCCACAAAAAAATTTTTAAAAATTAACCAGGGGCGGTGTAGTCCCAGCTACTCAGGAGGCTGAGGTGGGAGGCTTGAACCCGGGAATTCTAGGCTGCAGTGAGCCACGATTGGGCCACTGCACTCCAGCCTGGGCAACACAGAGAGACCCTGTCTCAAAAAAAAAAAAAAAAAAGGAAAAAAAAAACAGAAAAGCAGGCCTGGCGCGGTAGCTCATGCCTGTAATCCCAGCGCTTTGGAAGGCTGAGACGGGGTATCTCTTGGGCTCACAAGTTAGAGACAAGCCTGGGCGTGGGCTATATAGCGAGATCCAGGTCTCTGCAAAAAACAAAACCACTCAGTTTTTAGTCATCTACAACGTCCTGCCTGGAAGCACGCTATTTTGGGCCTCTGAGCTTTTGCACTTGCTATTCCTTCTGCTCTGGGAAGAGCTCAAACCCTGCCCGAAACTTCTAAAAATGGTGCCTGGATAAATGAAGGCATTAGAGCTGCGATTGGACGGGCGGCTGTCGGATGGCGCCACGGCTGGCACTTATCGGGAGATGCTCATTGGACAGTCACGTGACGGGATCAAGCCTCCGCAGGGAGCGAGGCAGGTGCGGTCACGTGGCCCGGCGGTGCTGCGGGGCAGCGGCCATTTTGCGGGGCGGCCCCGTGAGGGACGCACGTTCAGCGGGGCTCTCACGTGACCCGGGCGCGCCGCGGCCGTCCGCTCAGACCCGGCGAGAGGCGGCGGCGGGAGCGGCGGTGATGGACGGGTCCGGTGAGCAGCCCAGAGGCGGGGGTGAGGCGGAAGGCAGACGGGCGGGAGGAGGGCGAGGCCCCTCGCCGGCCGGTCCCAGGATCCTTCCTACCGGCCTGGGGCTGTGCGATCTCCAAGCACTGAGGAGCAGAAACTCCCGGATCGGGCGCTGCCAGCCTCCAGCCCCCTCCGTCCTCGGAGGTTCCTGGCTCTCTGATCCCCGTGCCCCGATCCCTGCCTCTCTGGCGCTCTCGGACCCCCGAGAACCAGGGTATCTCGGAAGCCAAGCCCCCGGGCAGGCCCGGGCTTGTCGCCCGCACCACTTCCTGCCTCTGGCACTGGTGGGAGGGGCGGGTCTCGCCTCTGCCCCCTCAGGCCGGGGGTCTGGATGCATTTAGCGTTCCCCTAGCCTCTTTCCCCGGGGAGAATGTAGGATACAGGCCCAGCCTCCTGGCCTTTCTCCATCAGGGAGTCAGTTGTCTGGGCCCCCCGTCACTTTATCTGCTAGGGTCCCAGAAGTCCAGGGTCCCCAGCTCTGTCCTCCCTCAGGGGCCGTGAGCCTCCACAGTCTCCTGATCCCCTAGAACCCAAGAGTCCAGGCACCTCTTCCCTTCCTTTCTCCTCTAGGGCCCACCAGCTCTGAGCAGATCATGAAGACAGGGGCCCTTTTGCTTCAGGGGTGAGTTTGAGGTCTGATTATTGTGGCACAGATTTGAGGAGTGACACCCCCTTCTGATTCTGCACCCTCACTCCATCCCCACTCTAGTTTCATCCAGGATCGAGCAGGGCGAATGGGGGGGGAGGCACCCGAGCTGACCCTGGACCCGGTGCCTCAGGATGCGTCCACCAAGAAGCTGAGCGAGTGTCTCAAGCGCATCGGGGACGAACTGGACAGTAACATGGAGCTGCAGAGGTGTGGGCCCCTGGGGACCCAGAAGTCCAGCCACTGGGCTCCTTCAGAACACAGGACTCTCAGCCCCGCATTCTCCTCCTCCCCTAAGAACTAGGAGTCTGGGCCCCACAACTCAGCGGAAGCATTCCGGACTCCCAGCCCTCCTCTCCGCCAGGATCTTAAAACCCTCCTTCAGGGAGTCATTTTTCCCACCTTCCTAAATGTCTGTTTTGTCCCCTTCCCTTGCCCCGCGTTGGCCTGTTGCTTTTCATTTCAGCCTGGCTTGGGCCTCAGTCTCCTTATCTTTAGTGTACAGTGATGCGGGAATTTCCACTATCAGCCTGATGCCCGCTCCCTGGCACTGGTTCTCCTCTCTCCTGCAGGATGATTGCTGCCGTGGACACAGACTCCCCCCGAGAGGTCTTTTTCCGAGTGGCAGCTGAAATGTTTTCTGACGGCAACTTCAACTGGGGCCGGGTTGTCGCCCTTTTCTACTTTGCCAGCAAACTGGTGCTCAAGGTGGGCAGCTGCAGGGCGGTGAGCCCAGGGATGCTCCCCCTCAGACCTGTGAGGACCTGGGGATTGTGGTATCAACCTCCTGCAGTGGCCCAGTGACCACAGAGGGCATGGAGAGAGATGGCTGTGCACTGGGTGTCTGCTCCTTCTTTTATTCATTCAACAAGCATTTATTTACTGGATCTGCTATGTGCCAGGTCTGTACCTGGCACCTGGGACACAGCACCGTACAAAGCAGGCTACATCCCTGCTCTCAGAGAGTTCACGTGCAGGGGCGAAGTAAAGTGGGCAGTGTGATTTAGCAGAGTGGTCAGGAAAGACTTCTTTTTTTTTTTTTTAGATAGAGGTTTTGCTCTTGTTGCCCAGGCTGGAGTGCAATGGCACGATCTTGGTTCACTGCAACCTCTGCCTCCCAGGTTCAAGCGATTCTCCTGCCTCAGCTTCCTGAGTATCTGGGATTACAGGTGTGCACCATTATCCCTGGCTTTTTTTTTTTGTATTTTTAGTAGAGACGGGGTTTCACCATGTTGGTCAGGCTGGTCTTGAACTCCTGACCTCAAGTGATCCACCCGCCTTGGCCTCCCAAAGTGCTGGGATTACAGGCATGAGCCACTGCAACCAGCCAGGAAAGACTTCTAAGAGCAGGTGACATCTAAGAGAGGGTGACATTAAAGCCAAAGTTGGAATGATAAGAAGGATACAGTGATCTATAGTGATCAGGGGGATGAGGCATCTGGTGGAGGGAACAGCAAGTGCAAAGGCCCTGAGGTAGGACCAAGCCTCATCTTTTGACGGTAGGGAGGAGGCCAGTGCTGTTGGAACAGTGAGCTGGGGAGAGGGTGGGAAAGGAGGGCACAGTTGGGCAAGGGCAGATTGTGTGGAGTTTTTTGGGCTGCTGGAAACACTTTTTTTTTTTTTTTTTGAGACAGAGTCTCACCTTGTTGCCCAGGCTGGAGTGCAATGGCGCCATCTCAGCTCACTGCAACCTCCGCCTCCCAGGTTCAAGTGAGCTAAAGCACTCCCAAGTAGCTAGAATTATAGGCACGCACCACCACGCCTGGCTAATTTTTGTATTTTTAGTAGAGACGGGGTTTCGCTGTGTTGGCCAGGCTGGTCTCAAACTCCTGGCCTCGAGTGATCTGCCCACCTTGGCCTCCCAAAGTGCTGGGATTACAGGCATGAGCCACCGCACCCAGCCTGGAAAGACTTTAACTTTACTCTGAGTGTGATGGGAGTGACTGGCTGGTTTTAAATACGGAAGTGACGGGACCTGATTTATAAATTTAAGAGATTATTCTAGCAAGTATAGATGCCCCTTGACTTGCAATGGTGTTACATCCTAGTAATCCCATCATAAATTGAAAACAACATAAGTTGGGCCGGGCGCGGTGGCTCACGCTTGTAATCCCAGCACTTTGGGAGGCCGAGGCGGGCGGATCACGAGGTCAGGAGATCGAGACCACGGTGAAACCCCGTCTCTACCAAAAATACAAAAAATTAGCCGGGTGTGGTGGCGGGCGCCTGTAGTCCCAGCTACTCGGAGAGGCTGAGGCGGGAGAATGGCGTGAACCCGGGAGGCGGAGGTTGCAGTGAGCCGAGATCGCGCCACTGCACTCCAGCCTGGGCGACAGAGCAAGCCTCCGTCTCAAAAAAAAAAAAAAAAAAAAAAAAAAAAACATAAGTTGAAAATGCATTCAATGCCCTGATAAACCCATAGTAAGGTCAAAATTGTAAGTCGAACCATCATAAGTTGGGGACTGTCTATATAGCAAAATGTTAATTGTAAAATCTAATTGTAGGTGGCGGCTATATGGCTTTTAACTGTGAAATTCTTTTAACTTTTCTTTATGAAGATTCTCTTAAGAAAATATGGTGGGGGTGGTGGTGAAATGATCCTGGCTGTTGGCCAAAAGAGATCATGGGGCACAAGGGCAGAAGCAAGGAGCCTGGAGAGGTGGCACCTGTCATAGTCTTGCTGAAAGATGACAAGCCCTGGTGGTAGCAGCAGAGGTGTTGGGGGGGGGATTTATTTTTTTAAGAGGTGGGGTCTTGCTCTGTTGGCCAGGCTGGAGTGCAGTAGTGATCATAGCTCACTGCAGCCTCAAACTGCAGGGCTCAAGCAGTTCTCTCACCTTAGTCTCCAGAGTAGTTGGGACTACAGGAGCATGCCACCACACTAACTGTTGCATTAGCCTTTTTCTATAGAGATGGGGTCTTGCTATGTTGTCCAGTCTGGTCTCCAACAGGAAGGGATATTTGTTTTTGGAAGACTTTTTTTCTTTTGAGACAGGGTCTTGCTCTGTTACCAAGGCTGGAGTGCAGTGGCATGACCTTGGCTCACTGCAGTCTCCACCTCCTGGGTTCAAGCAATTCTACCTCAGCCTCCTGAGAAGCTGGGATTAGAGGCGCTCCCCACCACATCAGCTAATGGGAGGGATATTTCTTTCTTTTTTTTTTTTCTGAGATGGAGTGTCTCTCGGTTGCACCCAGGCTGGAGTGCAGTGGCACAATCTGAGCTCACTGCAACCTCCACCTCCTGGGTTCAGGGGATTCTCCTGCCTCAGCCTCCAGAGTAGCTTGGGATTACAGGCGTCCGCCACCACACCCAGCTAATTTTTGTATTTTTAGTAGAGATGGGGTTTCACCATGTTGGCCAGGCTGGTCTCGAACTCCTTACCTCAGGTGATCCGCCTGCCTCAGCCTCCCAAAGTGCTGGAATTACAGGTGTGAGCCACCGTGCTTGGCCGAGAGGGATATTTTTTGATGTGTGTTCAAGATTGAGTTGATGGGGCTTGAACGTCAGAGGTGAGGGGAATAGCAGTGCAGGTGATGGTGAGGCCACCTACAGAGTGGGGATGACAGAATAGAAGTGGCCAGATAAAGGCTGCAGGAGATGGGAGAGCAGGTTGGGGTCCACGGGCAGGGGTTGGTCTTCTCTGGTCCAGAAAAGTCCTCTCTGGCCGGGCGCAGTGGCTCACGCTTGTAATCCCAGCACTTTGGGAGGCTGAGGCGAGTGGATCACGAGGTGAGGAGATCTAGACCATCCTGGCTAACACGGTGAAACCCCGTCTCTACTAAAAATACAAAAAATTAGCCGGGTGTGGTGGTGGGCACCAGTAGTCCCAGCTACTTGGGAGGCTGAGGCAGGAGAATGGCATGAACTGGGAGGCGGAGCTTGCAGTGAGTTGAGACTGCGCCAGTGCACTCCAGCCTGGGCGACAGAGCGAGACTCTGTCTCAAAAAGAAAGAAAAGTCCTCGCTGGGGAAGTGACATTTGCCCTGAGAGCTGAAGGGTAAGAATTTGCTTGGTCGAGGCCTGTTTAGGTGGAAACAGGAGCACATGAAGAGGTCCCCAGGCAGGAAGAATTTGATGGAAATTTAAAAAATTAAAAAAAAAAAATGGGGCCGGGTGTGGTGGCTCACACCTGTAATCCTGGCACTTTGGGAGGCTGAGGCATGCGGATCACCTAAGGTCAGGAGTTTGAGACCAGCCTGACCAACATGGTGAAACCTTGTCTGTACTAAAAATACAAAAAAAAAAAATAGCCCAGTGTGGTGGCGGGTGCCTGTAAGACCAGCTGCTTGGGAGGCTCAGGCAGGAGAATCACTTAAATTGGGGAGGCAGAGGTTGCAATGAGCTGAGACTGCGCTATTGTACTCCAGCCTGGGCAACAAGAGCAAAACTCCGTCTCAAAAAAAAAAAAAAAAATTAGCCAGGCATGTTGGCAGGCACCTGTAATCCCAGCTCCTTGGGAGGCTGAGGCAGGAGAATTGCTTGAACCCGGAAGGCAGAGCTTTCAGAGCCGAGATTGCGCCACTGCACTCCATCCTGGGTGACAGAGCAAGACTCCATCTTAAAAAAAAAAAAAAAAAAAAATGGAAGCAGCTCAGCGAGGCACAAAACAGGAAGTGGAAAGGTGGAGTGAGGTCAGGCCAGAGCCTGCACACAGGCATTGTGGGCTGCACTGTGCCTTCGGGTCTTCATCCTGAGGGTACTGGGGAGCCACAGAAGGCTCAGGGGTGGGGCAGTTGAGAGTAACATTATCTTGTTTACAATTTTGTTTTATTTATTTATTTATTTTTTGAGACGGATTCTTGCTCTGTTGTCCAGGCTGGAGTGAAGTGGTGTGATCTGGGCTCACTGCAACCTCTGCCTCCTGGGTTCAAGCGATTCACCTGCCTCAGCATCCCAAGGAGCTGGGATTACAGGTGCCTGCCACCACACCCAGCTAATTTTTGTATTTATTTATTTATTTTGAGATGGAGTTTTGCTCTTGTTGCCCAGGCTGGAGTGCAATGGCGCAACCTCGGCTCACTGTAACCTCCGCCTCCCGGGTTCAAGCAATTCTCCTGCCTCAGCCTCCCAAGTAGCTGGGATTACAGGCATGCACCACCACGCCCGGCTAATTTTGTATTTTTAGTAGAGATAGCGTTACTCCATGTTGGTCAGGCTGGTCTTGAACTCCCTACCTCAAGTGATCCGCCTGCCTTGGCCTCTCAAAGTGCTGGGATTACAGGCATGGACTGCCGCACCTGGCCATGTTTACAACTTTTGAAGCTGACTTCAATTGTGGGTGGCAGAAATCTTTGAGGGGAGGCAAAGAATTGAGAAAGGAGGCTTGGGGCCACTATCTCCAAGCAGTGGGGACAAGGTTCAGTTCCTAATGCCCACTCCACTCCCCACAGGCCCTGTGCACCAAGGTGCCCGAACTGATCAGAACCATCATGGGCTGGACATTGGACTTCCTCCGGGAGCGGCTGTTGGGCTGGATCCAAGACCAGGGTGGTTGGGTGAGACTCCTCAAGCCTCCTCACCCCAACCACTGCACCCTCACCACCGCCCCTGCCCCACCGTCCCTGCCCCCCCGCCACTCCTCTGGGACCCTGGGCCTTCTGGAGCAGGTCACAGTGGTGCCCTCTCCCCATTGTAGGATCATCAGATGTGGTTTATAATGCGTTTCCTTACGTGTCTGATCAATCCCTGATTCATCTACCCTGCTGACCTCCCAGTGACCCCTGACCTCACTGTGACCTTGACTTGATTAGTGCCTTCTGCCCTCCCTGGAGCCTCCATTGCCTCTGGAATTGCTCAAATTCATTGATGACCCTCTGACCCCAACTCTCCTTTTTTTTTTTTCCACTGAGAAGGGGGTTCTCGCTATGTTGCCCAGGTTGGTCTCGAACTCCTGGCCTCAAGTGATCCTCCCGCCTCAGCCTCTCAAAGTGCTGGGATTACAGGTGTGAGCCACCATGCCTGGCCTGAGTCCAGCTCTTTAATGCCCATTCATCTTAGTCCCCTGCCCACAATCCTCCCTTCTGACCTCCTCCCTCCCTGATCCCGCCTCTGCCTGCCCAGGGGCTGCCCCTGGCCGAGTCGCTGAAGCGACTGATGTCCCTGTCTCCAGGACGGCCTCCTCTCCTACTTTGGGACGCCCACGTGGCAGACTGTGACCATCGTTGTGGCTGGAGTACTCACCGCCTCACTCACCATCTGGAAGAAGATGGGCTGAGGCCCCCAGCTGCCTTGGACTGTGTTTTTTCTCCATAAATTATGGCATTTTTCTGGGAGGGGTGGGGATTGGGGGACATGGGCATTTTTCTTACTTTTGTAATTATTGGGGGGGTGGGGAAGAGTGGTCTTGAGGGGGTAATAAACCTTCGTGACACACTTCGGCATCTAAGTCACTGGGCCTCTGCCCCGTTCCCCGGCACATCAGGAGAGCAGGCCCTGCCCACCGCCCCATGCCAGGCCCGCCGTCTGCTGGCCTAGAGATACCTGCTTGGGCCACTCAGGGACGTGGGGCTCTCTGCAGTCACTTGACATCTTTTTCTGGGGTGCCCTTTGGGGTCTATGGGTTATGGATGAGTTGGTCTCAGGCCTGCCCTGCAGGAGCTCACGGGAAAGGAAAAGGGAGCTCAAGGGAAAGGAGGGTGATTGGTGGCACATCTGTCGCAGCCCATGATGATCTGTGCAGGACAAAGGCAGCGGCCTGTGTGGCCTGAGCAGGCCTGTGGGTAGGGGGAAGAACAGCACAGTGGCTGCAGAGCAAGCCTCCAGGGCCCGGGGACCGGAGCCTGGAGTGTCACACATGGGACCTCAGAAGGCCATACCTTTACTGAGCTGGAGAATGGGAGTGGGGGGAGGAGGGATGGGAGTGGGGGGAGGAGGGATGGGAGTGGGGGAGGAGGGATGGGAGTGGGGGGAGGAGGGATGGGAGTGGGGGGAGGAGGGATGGGAGGAGCAAAGGAGCAGGAAGGGCTCTGAAGCCTGGTGGTGACGTCGCTGGAGGGTGAGGCTGAGGACACAAGGGCGAGGGCCCACGGGAGAGGCCTCCTGAGCTGGGCTGAGGACAGAGAGGAAGGGACCTGGCTGGGGACTGAGAGGCTGGAGGGCAGGGCAGAGGAGGAGGAACCTGGTCTGGCCCTACAGCTGGGTGGGGCCCCCCTGGAGAGGAACTGCCGGAAGAAGGTGCTGAGCTCAGAGGCCCAGTGACCTTAGACACAGGCGGAGCGAAGACAAGGGGGCTAGAGGATGTGGGTTCTCAGTCACAGGGTCTCTGGCACCCCCTCTCTCTGGCTCTGTCGTCCCCCTCTGGGTCTTTACCCGCTCCCATCTCTGGATCTCTGTCCCTACTTCTCTCTCTGGGTCTTTGCTTTCCGAGTCTCTGTTGCCACCCACCTTTGGCCCTCTTTCTCTGGGCCTCTTTCCACCCCCAGCACCCAGACCTCTGGCCCCCTGTCTCTGGGTCTCTGTCCTCCCTCTCTCTCTCTGGATCTCTGGCCCCCCATCTCTCTCTGGGTCTGTCCCCCCACCCTGAGTTTCTGTCCCCCTCTCGCTGAGTCTCTGTCCTCCTCTCTCTGGCTGTCACCCTCTTCTGGATCTCTGTACCTCCCCTCTCTCTGGGTCTCTTTCCCTCTCCCCGGTCTCTGTCCCCCGCCCCCGGGTCCCTGTCCCCCCCCCCGGTCTCTGTCCTCCCCCCAGTCTCTGTCCCCTTCTGAGTCCCTGTCCCCCCTCTCTCTGGGTCTCTGTCACCCTCTCTCTGGGTCTCTGTCACCCTCTCTCTGGGTCTCTGTCCCCCCTTCTCTGGGTCTCTGTCCCCCCTTCTCTGGATCTGTCCCCACCTCTCTCTGGATCTGTCCCCACCTCTCTCTGGATCTCTGTCCCCCACTCTGGATCTGTCCCCCCGCTCTGGATTTCTATCCCCCACTGGGTCCCTCTGGGTTTCTATCCCCCCCATCCCTGGGTCTCTGTACCTCTCTGCCTCTGTCCCCCCACCTCTGTCCCCCTCTCTCTAGATCTGTCCCCCTCTCAGGGTCTCTGTACCCCTCTCTCGGGATCTCTGTACCCCTCTGTCTCTCGGTCTGTTTTCCCCTCTCTCTGGGTCTCTGTGCCCCCGCCCAGGTCTCTGTCCCCCTCTCTCTCAGGGTCTCTGAGTCTGTTTTTCTCTGGGCCTCTGTCTCCCCACCCCACGTTCTCTATGGTCTTCAGATCCTGTCTCTCTCAGCCCCTCCTCTCCCTCCACCTATGGGCCCCAAGGCCCCTCTTGGCCGACTAAAGGTCTCTGGGCTGAGGTATGACATTTGGTAAATGAGTAACTCGGGCCCCACAGTCAACGGGGTGCTTTGGGCAGCTGCCCCTCCTCCATGGACTCTTCCCAGAGACCCCAAGTCAGGGGGGAGAGAGGAGCAGAGGATCAATGAGTGTACGCTGAGCCACCACCCAGAGCGAGGGGACAATATGGCCACAGGCAGGATCCCAGGAAAAAAACAAATTATGGGAACCAAAAAGACCGAGACAAAGCACACAGCCCGCCTCCAACAAGGGGGACCTTGGGGGAGGGGCCCGATTTGGGTCTGAGCCTGGTCTAGTTCTGAGGGTCCCACCAAAAAAGTCGGGGAGTGCCAAGGGGATGAGGTCAGCGAGCGGCCCCACCCCCATCCGTCCCCGCGGGGGCCCCTTCCCGCGCTGAGCTCAGCATGACTCAGCAGTCGCTGCCTGCAACAAGGACCCCAGATACCGGCCTGGCGGGGCATCTGCAGATCCCCTCGGTCAGGGGCTGCCCTGCCTGGGCTGTTCGGAGCAGCTCCTCTGTAGGGCAGGGCCTGACCTCACCCCACACCCCAGTGGCTTCAGCTCCCTGCCCAGCGCACGGGCTGCCTCCATCAGGGCACCTAAGTAGGGTCAAGGTTTGCGCCGACTCCGTCTCCCAGAAATCAACATGGACCAGGCCCACTTAAAAAATATGCATTAGTCGAAAACACACGTCTCGTCCATAGGTCCCCAGACTCTGTCCACAACGCAGGGCTTCTCTGTGGGCCTGAAAGAGCACATCTCAGGCAAGACACGAGGGCAACTTCAGAGACACTGTTCAGGGCCACGGAGAATTCTCGAAGTCTGTGAGTTGCCTCCAAAACAGCCTCCAGGAAATGCAATCCCAGAGACACCGCAAAGCTGGAAACAGACTTTTCATTCCTCCCCATTTCCACTCCCAGAAAAAGCCTGGGCCCCTGAAAGAGCTCCAAGGTATCCCCCAAGTCCCAGCCAATCTTTGGAGGGTTCCAGAGGGCTGTCCAGGGTTCCAGAAGTCACCCTACCTCATACAACGCTCCTCCTGGGCTTCCCGCAATGGGTGAACCCTACGGCTCCAGAACGACTGCCCTTTCCAACTTGCAGAGCACCTCAAGAACCTAAAGATCTCCCGGGGGAGGGCTCCAAAATATAGAGAGTTTGCATAGTGAACTACCACCTCTGCAAATCCCAGGACTCCAGTCCCCGCACCACTCCGTCTCCCAGAGATCTCCAGGGGTCCAGAAATAACACCTCACAGCCTTCCAAGCTTCCCAAGGATCCGGAGACTTCTTACCTCGCAGCGCAAACCTCAGGCAACTACAGGTCCTCCCTGCACCTCTGAGGTGCCCCTCCCCCCACTCGAGGTTCCAGAAAAATCCATGCCCTCGGAAACCCCAGAATCTTACTTTCCCGAGGCACCCCCCAGGAGCCCAGGGTCACCAGTTCACAGGGCTCTTAGTGCTCCCATAAAACTCTAGCCTCCCAGAGGGACCCCAGCCCCCACCCTCCCGTCCACGAAACCCTCCAGTCCCAGAATCAGCCCCAGGGCCCCAACCCCCCCAAGCCCCCATTTCACAACACGCTGGTGCTACAAGCGCGTGACTTCCCCTTGCTTTGGGGCAGGGGGCTGAGACTCCTATGTGCTCCGGATTGGTCAGGCACGGCCTTCGGTCCCGCCTCCTGCCACCGCAGATTGGCCGATAGCCCGCCCCTAGCGCCCCGCCTCCGAGGGCCAGCGCACTATAAAAGAAGCCGCCCTAGCCACGTCTCCTCGCAGTTCGGCGGTCTGCGGGTCTGTCTCTTGCTTCAACAGTGTTTGGACGGAACAGATCCGGGGACTCTCTTCCAGCCTCCGACCGCCCTCCGATTTCCTCTCCACTTGCAACCTCCAGGACCATCTTCTCGGCCATCTCCTGCTTCTGGGACCTGCCAGCACCGTTTTTGTCGTTAGCTCCTTCTTGCCGACCAACCATGAGCTCCCAGATTCGTCAGAATTATTCCACCGACGTGGAGGCAGCCGTCAACAGCCTGGTCAATTTGTACCTGCAGGCCTCCTACACCTACCTCTCTCTGGTGAGTCCCCAGGACGCCCCTGGCCCTAATTTCCTCCAGCTGCGCACCTCCGGCCTTCACTGCACGCGCCGGCCTTCTTGGTGCGGTCGGGTAAACAGAGGGCGGAGTCCGCCTTGGCCTCGCCTCCCTATAACCATTGTTGCCTCCATCTCTTCCCGTAGGGCTTCTATTTCGACCGCGATGATGTGGCTCTGGAAGGCGTGAGCCACTTCTTCCGCGAATTGGCTGAGGAGAAGCGCGAGGGCTACGAGCGTCTCCTGAAGATGCAAAACCAGCGTGGAGGCCGCGCTCTCTTCCAGGACATCAAGGTAACTAGTGTGTGGGTAATGGACTACATCTCCCAGCAGGCCGTGCGCGCGAGGAGCCTTGATTTGAGGGCTTAGATGTCGCGTGGGCTTCTGGGAGATTGAGTTCGGTCTTGTGAGCCCTCTTTAATGGCTGGAAATAGAGGCGCACCTCGTGCAGTGCCCCCAAGACGCGGCAGTCCCCACCGCTGCATGGTCTTAGGGACGTGTAGCTGGAAGAGCTAGGACAGGGTGCGGAGAGTGATAAATACAAGCTGTCACATGTCTTTGTGGCCTGGGCCTCTAACCCCCAACGACTCTTGGGAAATGTAGGTTTAGTTCTATGTGCCGAGTGTGTGTATTCTGAGCCATTTGTCCCTTCTATATAGAAGCCAGCTGAAGATGAGTGGGGTAAAACCCCAGACGCCATGAAAGCTGCCATGGCCCTGGAGAAAAAGCTGAACCAGGCCCTTCTGGATCTTCATGCCCTGGGTTCTGCCCGCACGGACCCCCATGTACGTACCCCCTGCATCCATGGCTACCCAACCATACCCCTCAAGCCTCTGCTCCCTTTGGGCAAATATCCTTCAGAGCCTCGTTTCACACCTGTCACTTTTTTTTTTTTTTTTTTTTTTTTTTTGAGACGGAGTCTCGCTCTGTCGCCCAGGCTGGAGTGCAGTGGCGCAATCTCGGCTCACTGCAAGCTCCGCCTCCCGGGTTCAAGCCATTCTCCTGCCTCAGCCTCTCCGAGTAGCTGGGACTACAGGCGCCCGCCACCACGCCCGGCTAATTTTTTGTATTTTTAGTAGAGACAGGGTTTCACCGTGGTCTCGATCTCCTGACCTCGTGATCCGCCCGCCTCGGCCTCCCAAAGTGCTGGGATTACAAGCGTGAGCCACTGCGCCCGGCCACACCTGTCACATTTTAATCTGCAACTGGCTGCTCTCTGTCCCTCTTTTCCAGGGATTGAGTTTCTAATTTCTCTCTCTTCTCTCTCAGCTCTGTGACTTCCTGGAGACTCACTTCCTAGATGAGGAAGTGAAGCTCATCAAGAAGATGGGTGACCACCTGACCAACCTCCACAGGCTGGGTGGCCCGGAGGCTGGGCTGGGCGAGTATCTCTTCGAAAGGCTTACTCTCAAGCACGACTAAGAGCCTTCTGAGCCCAGCGACTTCTGAAGGGCCCCTTGCAAAGTAATAGGGCTTCTGCCTAAGCCTCTCCCTCCAGCCAATAGGCAGCTTTCTTAACTACCCTAACAAGCTTTGGACCAAATGGAAATAAAGCTTTTTGATGCAGCTGGTGGTTTTGTGTGTGGTGTGGAAGATGAGGTGGGATTTGTTCTCATGAAGCTTCTGGCTGGGTTGGGATGCCAGTGAAAGAGGAGTTGGCCCCATCTCCCATTTTCTTACCTGTCCTAAGACAAGAAGCTATCTGGGTAGTGTTGAACCTGAGGGTTCTCTGCTTACCTGGCTGTTAACTGTCCCTCCCAGATGGTAGAGATAGACTCCAGGGAGTTGAATTAAGACCTAGGTTGGTACCTAGAAACAGATCTGTTAGGTCTCAGCCAGAAACAGCCCTATTTAACGAGTGATTATAGGGCCAGGTGGGCCGGTCACCTGATGTCAGGAGTTTGAGACCAGCCTGAGCAACATGAAGAAACCCCGTCTCTACTAAAATACAAAATTAGCCTGGTGTGGTGGCTCATACCTGTAATCCCAGCTAGTCAGGAGGTTGAGGTAGGAGACTCGCCTGAACCTGGGAGGCGGAGGTTGCGGTGGGCTGAGATCGCGTCATTGCACTCCAGCCTGGGCAAAAAGAGCGGAAACTCCCGTCTGCCTCACGAAGGCACGTCTGCCTCACGGAGGTTGCGGTGAGCTGAGATCGTGGCACTGTGCTCCAGCCTGGGCAACAGAGTAAGACTGTCTCAAAAAAAGAAAAGCCTCAATTCTGGGAGGCAGTGGAATTATGAGGCTCTGTATATGGGCACATTGACGCTATTGCTATGCACCTTGCATGGCAACCAGGAGGCTCACTGAGGTCTTTGCTCCAGAGTTTAGAGATTACGGCCCAAGCTTCAGTAATCCCAATGTGGGTGCACACTGAGAGGAACTGGCAAGTGGAGCTGAGCAGCCAGGAACATGTGATGCCCAAGCAATGCTGGACAAGGGGTTTAGGGTTCATCATAGAAATGGGATGTGAAACTTTGGGCCGGATTCTCCAAATGGGAACTGAAGAAGCTTAAAACAGGCCTTAAAAAGCACTTGCTGGGTCCAAGCTGCAAAACTGCTGTGTCAGCTCTGACTCCTCCCCTTCTCCTTCCCCTGGGGCTGGGGCAGGGTGGTTCAAGCCTGTAATCCCAGCACTTTGGGAGGCCAAGGCAGGAGGATCACTTGAGCCCAGGAGTTTGAGACCAGCCTAGGCAACATAGGGAGACCCCCACTCTCTAAAAGAAAAGAATAAATTTAACCAGGTGCGGTGGCAAGTACCTATAGTCCCCATTACTTGTGAGGCTGAGGCGAGAGGATCACTTGAGCCTGGGAGGTTGAGGCTGCAGTGAGCTGTGATTGCTCCATTGCACTCCAGTCTAGGATTCAGAGGGAGACCTGTATCAAAAAAAGAAGTGGCTGGGCACGGTGGCTCACACCTGTAATCCCAGCACTTTGGGAGGCCGAGGCAGGCAGATCACCTGAGTTTAAGAGTTTGGAGACCAGCCTTGCCAACAACGTGAAACTCCGCCTCGACTAAAAATACAAAAATTAGCCCAGTGTAGTGGCGTGCTCCTGTAGTCTCAGCTACTCAGGGGGCTAAGGCAGGAGAATTGCTTAAACCCAGGAGGCGGAGGTTACAGTGGGCCGAGATGAGATTTCTCTCCACTGCACTCCAGGCTGGAAGCAAGGCGAGACTCTTCTCTTAAAAAAAAAAAAAAAAAACCATCCTGGCCAACATGGTGAAACCCTGTCTAGTCGGGTGGTGGGGGACCTGTAATCCAGTTTTGAAGGCTGAGGCAGGAGATTCATTGGACTGGAGGCGAGTTTGCGTGCCGAGAAAAAAAAAGCTACACGTGGTTCACAGCTGTCCTATAGATCTTCCTCCCAGTCACATAGCCCCTTTATGCCAAAGATGTCTTAAGCCAAATTTTTGCCACTTGCAAATCAAGTCCCAAGTAAGCAATCAGAGATACCTTCCATGAATGACACTGGAATTTTAGAACAGCAAAATCCAAGTCTCTCTAGAATAGGAGGATGAGCTCAGACCAGGGAAGGGGTGGCACTGGGGGGACGTCAGAGCCAGGCCCACCAAGTGTTCATGTCTGACCACTCCTGGGATTCTTAAATATAGATGTATTTTTTTTCATCTCATCTCCGGACACACTCCAATCACACCCCTCCTGCCCTCCCCTCTCAACTGCAAACCAAGCGGTGCAGACACAGCACAGCACACATGAGGGGCCCTCCCTTTCACCAAAGCTGAAGGCAGGGCACAGTTTGGGGATGGAAGAGCCTTGAGGTAAATGTGGGGGTTCTAGAACCCGGTGACCTCAGTTCTGGATCATGGGAAAGGGATGAGTATGCAGTAACGTGGTAAGGTTCCAGATCTAGAAGCCAGGACCTAGAACCTAGTGGTTTCACAGTGGGCAGAGCGGTTGGGAATAAGCCAGGTTAGGGGTGGGGGTAGACAGCCAGCTCTGTCCTCTGCAGGCAGATTTCCTGGAGGGAGATCTCAGATTTAGAAAGGAGGAGTAGGATCTGGTCCAGAAAGGGCCAGAAAGACAGGAAAGCATCTGGACCGAGACTGTGTGTCCTCCAGAAGGAATGAGCCAAGTGGTTCTACCACCTCTTTCTTGGCCAAAGTGTAGGGGATGACAGGAGCCGGATGGAGGGATCCTCCAGGCAGAGCCTGGCTCTGACATGCCAGGGAGGGCTAGAACATGAGCTCATCCCAGAGCTCCACTTCTGGAGCTGAAATGGAGGACCATCTGCTCTCAGTTACCTTCAAACTCTGAAAGTGCCCCGGCTCTGGCCTTGATTGCCCCATTCGCAGGGACACCATGTGGTTTCCTGCACTTGGTGGCCCGCATGCCGGGCCTGAGCGTGGCCTGCTCTGTATGCTGTAGAATTTGCAAGCCACACGGGGGGCTCTAGGAGCCCCAGACCTGAAAGCACCATGCCAGGTTTCCTAAAACCTCTGGCACCACGGCAGAATAATGGCAGATTCCTGGCCTCTGGGAAGCGGTCCAGGCCCAGGGGACTCCAGGGCGCTGATTATGCATTCTGGAGCCAAAGAAAGGCACGGCTTTGTGGATTCTGGAGTGCAGGAACTTGGAAAGTGGAGCTGGAGGGGCTGGAGTGTTTGGCGGACTGGGTGGGGGCACTGCGGGGCCACACCCAGTGCGGATCTGGAGCGGGGGTTTAGGAGCAGCGCCCCTCTGCATCCTCTCTCTGGAGGAGGGAGGCAGGACAGGCGGGGAGTGTGATGGGGGGGACTTAGTTACGCTCCTCGCCCAGGGAGCTGGTGGGGCTGAGGGGCTCGCTCGGGGTGCTGAGTGAGCTGGAGGTGGCTGTGTCCACAGAGTTGCGCTTGCTCCCGCTGGTGGAGGAGGTGCAGGACGCTCGGCGCGACCACTCTGGTGCACGAATGTTGCGCCGGTCCTTGGCAGCCTCCTCGTCCTCATCGTAGCGCTCGCCGTCTTCCTCCAGCGGCCCGTTCCGGGGATCCTCCTCGTCCTCACTCTGGTGCGGGCTGGAGTGTCGTGACAGCGAGGGCGACGGTGGCACTGAGGCTGGCCGTGGGTAGCGGTACCCCTGGGCCTGCATACGGGGATGTGGGTGCAAACCAGGGTGAGCTGAGGACCTCACAGTCCCACCCAGGCATCCAGCCACCTCTAGGCCTTCCCACTCCAGGAGGGATCCCCACCCCACCAAAGCCCAGCCCTTTGGCTCCTGGCTAAGCAGAAATCCAGGGTCCACTCACCGCATCCGCCTCGTTGGGCTCGTAGGTGAAGTGCTCTGGAAAGGCCTTGGACAACGCCATGTGGCGCGCAGACATATAGTACTAGGGGAAAGGAGGGGAGGGGGCAGAGAATGTAAGAGCCAGGCCCCACCCCCAGGCAGATGATGGGGGTCCTGGCCACACCCTTTATGCAGATGAGCATACTGCTGCACCGTTGAGCCTGCCCCATGCAAATAATCCATCTAACTGACTCCACCCCTTATGTAGATAAGCAGATCTCTGAATGGACAGTTTCTGAGCCACATCCCTCAAACAGGGGCCGAATTCTCAAGTCAGTCACCTCTTTGGCCACACCCTTATGCAAATGAGAACGCCTGACGAATGTTCTTTTTTTCTTTTTCAACGTGGTTCTGTTTTGTTACCTTACGATGGAGTGCGGTGGGGTTGATCAAGGCTCACTACAGCCTCAACCTCTGGGGCTCAAGCGACCCTACCACCTCAGCCTCCCTAGTAGCTGAGACTACAGGCACGCACCACCACGCTCGGCTGATTTTTTTAATTTTTAGTAGAAATAAAATGTTGCCCAGGCTGGTCTCTTAATTCCTGAGTTCACGCGATCCTCCCTGTTAGGCCTCCCAAAGTGCTGGCATTACAGGCACGAGCTACCAACGCGATTGGCCTGGTTCATTGCTTAAAGGGACAGCAACTGTTACAAATAGGATGGGACCCTTCACCCTGTACCAAAGACCCCTAGCCAGGAGCGGCTGATTTGCCAGGAGAGGATAGAAAGTGGGGGTCCTACCCGGCCTAGGTACTTCCAGTCCAGAAGGTCAGAGAGGCGCTCCGTGCGGTTCCGCTGGATGATACGCTGCCGCCGGCTCTGCTGACAGAAGCTGTAGAGGAAGGAGGTGAGCTGCGAGCAGGAATCGTCCAGGCTGCGGAACCGCCGGTCGAGAATGTAGATACCTGTGGAGGCCAGGACCCAGGTTCAGAAAACATCCTGGGGAGATTTTCATGGTCTCCAGCACTCTGTGGTACCAGGACCCCTCCTCTCCCCGCGGCCCAAGAGCCCCCCCATTTCCTGGTGCCCCTGGTCCCCAAGGGTGCAAGCTCCTCCTTCCCAGGATCCAGGAGTCACTGTTCTCAAGCCCCCTTCTAGAATCCTCAGGCGCCTGGGCGCTGACCGTAAGCTGAGGGGTCTGCGATGTGTTCCTCCATGAAGCAGCCGAAGCCGGAGAGATTGGTGGAGATACTGGGGATTCCCATAACCGTGCACTCAGCTGCGGGAAGGCAGGAGAGAGACCCACTTAGCTTCCCCTATCTCCTACCCTCTTAATCGCAATAGACGCCTCAACACCGCCCTCTACTGGTGCCTGTACCAAGGGCCAGGCGCTGTGCGGAGCGTCGCTGAGCCCGCACAACCAGGCTGTGCATTTCCCTATTTCTCAGAGGGGACGCTAAGAGGCTCAGAAAAGAGAATTACTTGCTCTTGCTCCAAGATGCGGGAAAGTCTATAGTTGGGAGATAAGGATGCTAATTGATTGAGCATCCCAATGTCCATTTGACTTAACTCTCACAACCTGTAGGATCGGGCCAAGGTCCGTCATCCTACTTAATTGTCACAACCTGTAAGATCCTTTCTTGTGCCAGTATCTTGTACAGACAGTCTGTTTTGATGGGGGGTAAGATAAGGTCTCTCATTATTAGTATCCCTGTGTACAGAGCATCTAGTACGTCTTGTTTAATACGTTTAACAACCTTGAGAAATAGTTCAAGGAATGTATTATAATTTTTTGATGGATTTTTATGCTTTTTTTTTCTTTTGAGACAGGGTCTCACTCTGTCACCCAAGCTGTAGTGCAATGGCACAATCTCGACTCACTGCAACCTTCACCTCTCGGGTTCAAGAGATTTTCGTGCCTTAGCTACCCAAGTAGCTGGAACTACAGGCACACACCACCATGCCCAGTTAATTATTGTATTTTTTAGTAGAGACGGGGTTTCACCATGTTGGCCAGGCAGGTCTCGAACTCCTGACCTCAGGTGATCCATCCATCTTGGCTTCCCAAAGTGGTGAAATTATAGGCGTGAGCCACTGCGCCTGGTCCAATGCTTTTTTTTTCTCGAGACAAGGTCTCACTTTATCACCCAACCTGGAAGACAGTGGCTTGATCATAGCTCACTGCAGCCTTGACCTCCTAGACTCAAGCAATCCTCCCATCTCAGCCACCCAAGTGGCTGGGACTATAAGCACACAACACTATGCCTGGCTAATTTAAAAAAAAAAAGGCCGGGCATGGTGGCTCATGGCTGTAATCCCAGCACTTTTGGAGGCCAAGGCAGGTGGATCACGAGGTCAAGAAGAGAAAAAAAAACAAAAAGCAGCCTGGCCAACATGGTGAAACCCTGTGTCTACTAAAAATACAAAAATTAGCTGGGTGTGGTGGCGGGCGCCTGTAGTCCCAGCTACTCTGAGGCAGGAGAATCACTTGAACCCGGGGGGCGGTTGCAGTGAGCCAAGATTGTGCCACTGCACTCCAGCCTGGCGATAGAGCAAGACTCTGTCTCAAAAAAAAAAAATTTTATAGAGACAGGGTCTTACCATGTTGTCCAGGCTGGTCTTGAACTCCTGGGCTCAACCTATCCTCCCACCTCAGCCTTCCAAGATGCTAGGATTATAGGTGTGAGCCACTGCCCCAACCTATAATAATTATTATTATTATTACGGTTTTTTTAGACAGGGTCTGACTCTGTCGCCCAGGCTGGAGTGCAGTGGCGCGATCTTGGCTCACTGCAACCTCTGCCTCGGGGGTTCAAACAATTCTCCCACCTCAACCTCCCGAGGGGCTGGGATTATAGGTGCCTGCCACCACGCCCAGCTAATTTTTGTATTTTTAGTAGAGACAGGGTTTCACCATGTTGGCCAGGCTGGTCTCTAACTCCTGTTCTCAAGTGATCCTCCCACCTCGGTCTCCCAAAGTGTGGGGATTATAGGCGTGAACCACCATGCCTGGCCTGATCTATAATTCTTATGTAAGTTTTCCTAAAAACCTCTGTAAACTGCAAAAATAGGCACTAAATATAATAGGTCTGTCAGGCATGGTGGGGTGCACCTATAATGACAGATACTCAAGAGGCTGAGGCAGGAGCCGCACCTAAACCTAGGAGTTCCAGGTGAGCCTGGGCAACAGAGTAATACCCCCATCTCAAAAAAGAAACAAATAATAAAAAGTATTAAATATATATTTATGATATAGTTTGACTCTGTGTTTCCCCCCAACTTTCGTCTCGAAATGTAGTCCCCACATGTCGAGGGAGGGAAATGATTGGATTACAGGGGTGGTTCCCCCGCTGCTGTTCTCACGATAGTGAGTGAATTCTCACGAGATCTCATGGTTTTATAAATGTTCGTTTTTTCCTGCACCCTCACATACTTCTCTCTCCTGCCGCCATGCGAAGCAGCTTCTTTCTTCCCCTTCTGCCATGACTGAGTTTTCTGAGGCCTCCCCAGACATGTGGAACTGTGAGTCAATTACACCTCTTTCCGTTATAAATTATCCAGTCTTGGATTTTTTTTTATAGCAGTGTGAAAACAGACTAATACTATCTATCAATCTATCTATAAAACAAGGCCTATGGAAATGGGAATTGGGGCTGACCACATGACTCCTAATTATCATGCAAGCACAGTTTGCAAGACTTGTTAAATTACTAATAAATTAGGAAATGGCACTTATTTAGCTTTAATTTTTTTTTTTTTTTTTTTGAGACGGAGTCTCGCTCTGTCACCCAGAGCACAGCACTGCTGGAGTGCAGTGGCGTGATCTCAGCTCACTGCAACCTCCGCCTCCAGAGTTCAAGCAATTCTCTGCCTCAGCCTCCCGAGTAGCTGGGACTACAGGTGCATACCACCACACCTGGCTAATTTTTGTATTTTTAGTAGAGACAGGGTTTCACCATATTGGCCAGGCTGGTCTCAAACTCCTGACCTCATGATCTGCCCATCTTGGCCTCCCCAAGTGCTGGGATTACAGGCCCGAGCCACCATGCCCGGCCTTATTTAGCTTTAAAAACACTGGCTAATGTGAACCAACAAGAGGAAGGTGGAGTTGATGGGCACTGGGAATGTCTTACGAGGAGACTTGCCCACACTCGGCTGTATTTGTGAAGTTGCATTTCATTGCTGCTATTTGGGGGGCCAAATGCCCATGCACTGGGAGAAAGCAGTGTGAACTGTGACATCCATTTGACACTAACTAGTCCTCAAAACCCAGCCTTCTAGTTCCTCAATACATGAGCTATTGTGTCACAAAAGCACGTGCTGTAGCAGAACAGATGTTTACCATTGTTCCTGTTTTGCAAAGAAGGCAACAGGCTCAGAGAAGGCCAGTGCCTTGCCCCAAGACATGCTAGCTCTGACTAGGACGCCATGACCACGCTGTCCCCTGCCCACTACACTCACCCGGCGTGTAGCCCCAGGGCTCATAGTAGGAGGGGAAGACTCCAAGGTGACAGCCACGGACAAACTCCTCATAGTCCACAGGGAGCAGGGGGCTTGTGGAGGAGAGGAACTCCGGGTGGAAAATCACCTGGTAGTGAAAAAGAAGGACTCAGCCCAAGTGCCTTATTTAGCTAAGCCCTGAGATCCCAAGGTGGCCCAGAGAGGGTAAAAAGCTTGTCTAGCATCACACAGCATGTGTTTGGCAGGACCAGTGTTCAAACCCAGGTCTGTCTCTCTCAGAAGCCAGGGTTCTTTCTAACCACAGCAATACCTTCGATAAAACTTATGGGGAAATGGAGTGTGTGAGGCCCAGGACCCAACCCCTTCCCTCTGCCGTGCCCAACCCAGCCCTGACCAAATGCCCTCACCTTCACCCTGTCGGCACTGCTATTGAAGAGGCCGATTCGGCGGATGGTGGTCAGGATGGGGTCTGAGGAGTCATCCAGCATATTGTGGGTGCACACAGGGGGGAAAGACTGCCGCTGCAAGAGCCACAAGAAGGGCAAGGGGTCATGGAAGGGACAGAGAACTCCCTACTTCCTCATGAGCCATGCTGACCCTGGGGGAGCCAGGGAGACCACAAGTGCACCAGACTGTGGGGCAACAAACCCAAGTGATTACCAGGAGTTGTGGATTCCCACTAGGCTCTAGTACAACCGTAAAGGTTTTCTTTCTTTTCTTTTAAATTATTATTATTATTATTTATTTTTGAGGCGGAGTCTCGCTCTGTCGCCCAGGCTGGAACGCAGTGGCACGATCTCGGCTCACTGCAAGCTCCGCCTCCCAGGATCATGCCATTCTCCTGCCTCAGCCTCCCGAGTAACTGGAACTACAGGCGCCCGCCACCACGCCTGGCTAATGTTTTGTATTTTTAGTAGAGATGGGGTTTCACTGTGTTAAGTCAGGATGGTCTTGATCTCCTGACCTCGTGATCCGCCCGTCTCGGCCTCCCAAAGTGCTGGGATTACAGACATGAGCCACCGCGCCTGGCTTATTATTTTTTTTTTTTAATAGAGATAGGGTTTCACTATGTTGGCCAAGTAGGTCTCGAACTCATGGGCTCAAGCGATGCACCCGTTTCGGCCTCCCAAAGTGCTGGGATTACAGACTTGAGTCACCACACCTGGCCTGGAAAGGTTTTCTTTCCCTTAACCACCATGAGCTTAAAAGAACTACAATTCCCAGCTGTCTTTGAGGCAAAGCCAGTGTTAGCAACTCCCTCACCTCCAAGGACTATGAGGAGTTGCAGCCACCTTGTTCTGTACTCTGGGCTCTGTTATTAAAGAAACCCAAAGTATAACTATCCCTAGTCAATGGGGGTGGAGACTGTGCCAATATGGCAGCAAGCTTTGGAGACTGCTGGGAGTTGTAGTTTCCTTATGAAAATTCACCTCCAACCACCGGGCGCGGTGGCTCACGCCTGTAATCCCAGCACTTTGGGAGGCCGAGGCAGGAGGATGACGAGGTCAGGAGATCGAGACCATCTTGGCTAACACGGTGAAACCCCGTCTCTACTAAAAATACAAAAAATTAGCCAGGTGTGGTGGTGGGCAGCTGTAGCCTCAGCTACTCAGGAGGCTGGGGCAGAAGAACGGCATGAACCCGGGAGGCGGAGGTTGAAGTGAGCCAAGATTGCGCCACCGCACTCCAGCCTGGGCGACAGAGCGAGACTCCGTCTCAAAAAAAAAAAAAAAAAAGAATAAAGAAAATTCACCTCCAACCCTAACAGAGGCCCAAAGAAACCACAATTTCCAAGAGTCTCTGGAGCAAGACAGAGCTAGTGTGATAGGAAGTCCTGGGGACTGCTGGGGTGTATAGTTCTTTGCAACCGTTCTATCATAGCTCATTAAAGATTTTACTTACCATCACTCTACTGAGTCTAGGGGCCCGAGAAACTACAACTCCCAGCAGCCCCGTGGCAGAAACATTCATAATAAGGTGGGCTGCTTTAGGGACTATTGGAAATTATGGGTTAGCTAAAAGCAGTTCACATTTTGTTTCTACAATTTAGCTGTCTAGGTTTCCATTCCCCAGGAAATGGCTCACCAATGTAGACCACAAGTACTGAAGTCCCTGGACCCCAGAGAATGAAAAAACTCTAACTCCCAGAAGCCTCTGGACAAGGGAAGAGTCAATGCCCCAGAAAGCCAGCAGGGGCTGCTGGGAGTTGTAGTTTCTCGGGCCCCTAGACTCAATAGAATGACTGTAAGTTCTCGTTTTATAAATGCCGATTCTCTCTGAAGTTAGGAATCTAAAGCAGCTACAATTCCCAGGGGTGTCTGGGGACCAACACACAGCCTCTGGAATAAGAAACCGCAGCTGCTGAGAGTTTGCAATGTTTTCTAGAGAATGCTGGGTGCTTTTGCTCACCTCCTGACTCCGTCCCTAAAGTGGCCTGATAAAACTACCACTCCCAGCAGTTTTAGGGGCAGAGGTGGAGCCTCGTGCAGCAAGGCCCAAGGAGAGCTGAGAGTTGTAATTCTTTTATGGCTGTCTTGACCTTTTCTTTTCTTTCTTTTCCTTCTTTCGTGTGTGTGTGTGTATGTGCCTCTGGGGCTGCCAGGAACTGCCATCTCTCTGCACAGAGGTCCAATCCATACCTGCGTTGCAAAGATGGCTCTCTTCATCATAGTGAAGTCTTCCTTATCCAGCATCTTGTTCATGTCGGGAAGGCTCCCACTGCAAGGCAAGCGGGGGCATGCATGTGAGAACGGAGTGATGACAGGGGTTAGTCAGGGCCTAGGAGGGCACAGGGCTAAGGGTAGGGCACTCACACCAGTAAGGATTCGTAAAGCTTCCTCCCGAACTTTTCCTTCACTGTGTTGGCCGTGTCCCTGGAGGAAGCAGAGCAACAGGGTCACACACACACCAGCTGCCGTTTACTGTTAGGCTTCTTTAGTTAGTTTGTTTGTTTATTTTGAGACGGAGTTTGGCTCTTGTTGCCCAGGCTGGAGTGCAATGGCATGATCTCGGCTCACTGCAACCTCTGCTTCCTGGGTTCAAGCGATTCTCCTGCCTCAGCCTCCCGAGTAGCTTGGACTACAGGCGTGTGCCACCACGCCTGGCTAACAGTTTTGTATTTTTAGTAGAGACAGGGTTTCTCCATGTTGGTCAGGCTGGTCTTAAACTCCCGACCTCAGGTGATCTGCCCACCTCGGCCTCCCAAAGTACTGGGATCAGAGGCTTGAGCCACACGCCCGGCAGTTTATTGTTGTTATTATTATTATTATATATATTTTTGACAGAGTTACTCTGTTGCCCAGGCTGGAGTGCAGTGGTGCGATCTTGGCTCACTGCACCCTCTGCCTCCCAGGTTCAAGCAATTCTCCTGCCTCAGCCTCCTGAGTAGCCGGGATTACAGGCACCTGCCACCATGCCTGGCTAATTTTTGTATTTTTAGTAGAGACGGGGTTTCACCATGTTGGCCAGGCTGGTCTTGAACTCCTGACCTCTGGCTGGTAATTGGCCACCTCGGCCTCCCAAAGTGCTGGAATTACAGGCGTGAGCCACTGCGCCCAGCTACTCTTAGGTTTCTAGGGTAGCAAGGAAACTGAGGTGTGAGCAGGGAAGCCGTGCCCTGTGGCCTCCAGGCTGGAGGATGGGGACCCAGGGGGCAGGCCCTGGAAGGCTTAGATCCCACGTGTCTGACATCAGCTGTGTGGTCAGGGACAGGTGGCCTTCCCTCTCTGACTGCAGTGACTCATTTTTCAGACGAGGATGAAAATAGAATCAACCTCAGAGGTTTGCAACGAGGACCCAATGATGTCATGCCAAAAAGTACACATGGCAAGCCTTCCAGAAATGTCAACTATTATTAGGACTCGTACTTGTCCTGCAGATGGCAATGCTAAGCCCCATTTTATATGAAAAGAAAGTAAGATTCTGAGAAAGGACCATTTAGGCACACAAGTAAAGCTAGCAGTGTCACATGACAGCCCCACGGTCACTTCTCTAATTAAAATCCTCCCATAGCTCTGGCCTCATTTATTTTTCTTTCTTTCTTTTTTTTTTTTGAGACAGAGTCTCGCTCTGTTGCCCAGGCTGGCGCAATCTCGGCCACTTTCTAGGTTCAAGAAATTCTCCTGCCTCAGCCTCCTGAGTAGCTGCAATTACAAGCGTGCGCCACCACGTCTGGCTAATTTTTATATTTTTAGTACCGATGTGATTTCACCATGTTGACCAGGCTGGTCTCGAACTCCTGACCTCAAGTGATCCGCCGTCCTCAGCCTCCCAAAGTGCTGGGATTACAGGTGTGAGCCACCGTGCCCAGCCTGTTTCTTTTTTCTTTTTTGAGACCAAGTCTCGCTGTTACCCATGCTGGCGTGAGTGCGTTGACGTGATCTTGGCTCACTGCAATCTCTGCCTTCTGGGTTCGAGCGATTCTCCTGCTTAGCCTCTTGAGTAGCTAGGACTATAGATGTGCGTCACCACTCCCAGCTAATTTTTTTATTTTTAGTAAAGACGGGGTTTCACCATGTTGGTCAGGCTGGTCTCAAACTCCCGACCTCAGGTGATCCACCCGCCTCGGCCTCCCAAAGTGCTGGGATTACAGGTGTGAGCCGCCATGCCCGACTTCTTTTTTATTTTTTTGAGACAGAGTCTCACTCTGTCGCCTAGGCTGGAGTGCAGTGGCACAATCATGCCTCACTACAGCCTCAATCTCCAGGGCCGAAATGATCCTCCTGCCTCAGCCTCCCGGGTAGCTGGGACTATAGGTGTCCCCCATCTTGCCTCACTTTCTATCCCTTCTCTATGAGACATGCTGCTCCAGCCCCACAGGACTCCCCACCGTGTCTCAATCATGCCTCAGGGCCTTGGCATCTGCTGTTCCTCAGATACCCACAGGGCTTGCTCCCTCCTCACCTTTCCTCGTCTCTACCCCATAACACTTTCTCAGTGTGGCGTGTCCTGACAACCCCGTCTCATATTCCAGTTCTGCTTTATTTTTGCCCGAAAGTAAATTCCGTCTACAGGATTTTCTAGAATACAAGCTCCATGAGGAAAGGGATCTTATCTTTCTGGTTCACGGCTGTATTCCCAGGACCTGGAATACATGAGGAGGGCAGATCACTTGAGGTCAGGAGTTCAAGACCAGCCTGGTCAACATGGTGAAATCCCATCGGTACTAAAAATATAAAAATTAGCCAGCACATAGTAGATGCTCAGTGAGTATCTGTTGCTAATGAATGAACGGTTTTACAGATGAAGAAACTGAGCTTCACTGGGAGGCAGAGGTTGCAGTGAGCCGACATCACGCCACTGCACTCCAGCCTGGGCAACAGAGTGAGACTGTCTCAAAAAAGAAAAAAAAAAAAAATCAGAGAAAAGAGAAAGAAACTCAGCTGGGCAGCTGGGCACATGGGCACAGTGGCTCACCCTGTAATCCCAGCACTTTGGGATGCCAAGGTGGCTAGATCACCTGAGGTCAGATGTTCGAGATCAGCCTGGCCAACATGGTGAAACCCCATCTCTACTAAAAATACAAAAAAAGGTTAGGCGTGGTGGCTCACGCCTGGAATCCCAGCACTTTGGGAGGCTGAGGCAGGCAGAACACCTGAGGTCAGGAGTTTGAGACCACCCTGGCCAACATAGTGAAACCCTGTCTCTAATAAAAATAAAAAGTTAGCCAGGTGTGGTGGCACACCCCTGTAGTCCCAGCTACTCAGGGGCTGAGGCAGGAAAATCGCTTGAACCCAGGAGGCGGAGGTTGCGGTGAGCCAAGATCATGCCATTGCACTACAGCCTGGGCGACAGAGCAAGACTCCATCTCAAAAAAAAAAAAAAAGAGGGCTGGGTGCAGTGGCTCATGCCTGTACTCCCAGCACTTTGGGAGGCTGAGGTGGGCAGATCACGAGGTCAGGAGTTTCAGACCAGCCTGACCAATGTGCTGAAACCCCGTCTCTACTGAAAATACAAAAATTAGCCGGGCATGGTGGTGTGTACCCGTAGTCCCAGCTACTCGAGAGGCTGAGGCAGAAGAATTGCTTGAACCCAGGAGGCAGAGGTTGCAGTGAGCCAAGATCGCGCCAATATACTCCAGCCTGGGAGACAGAGAAAAAAAAAAAAAAGACTGAGACTCTAGGAGAAACACGGGACCCAAAGCATGCAGCTGGGAGTGGGCTGGGCCAGGGGTCGGAGCGAGGGCTGCTAACCAAAGCTGTTTGCGCACGGCTTGGCCTTTGAGGGTTTCCACGTTGAAATTGTTGGTCCGTGCTGGCATGATGAAGAAGGCAACAACTGTCTGCTCGCTGCCGTTCACCTGCGCAGAAAGAAAGGAGGGGGAGGACAGGATCGTGTGGGGGAAGCCTGGAACCAGCCAGCCTTTCTGCCAAGACCGCTGGGATCCTGCCATACCCCTTCCTGTCAAGGAGAATTATAGGACAGTCCCCACCTGGACTCTGACCTTCTTTCTGGGTCTCTATATTCCCCTCACGGCCCCCCACCACACACAGGTACTTTCCTAGGTTTCTGTTCTCTCTGTTATTTTCTTGTTTTGTCTTGTTTTGTTTGTTTGTTTGTTTGTTTTTTTTTGAGACAGAGTCTCGCTCTGTCGCCCAGGCTGGAGTGCAGTGGCGCGATCTCGGCTCACTGCAAGCTCCACCTCCCAGGTTCACGCCATTCTCCTGCCTCAGCCTCTCCGAGTAGCTGGGACTACAGGCGCCCGCCACCTCGCCCGGCTAATTTTTTGTATTTTTAGTAGAGACGGGGTTTCACCGTGGTCTCGATCTCCTGACCTCGTGATCCGCCCGCCTCAGCCTCCCAAAGTGCTGGGATTACAAGCGTGAGCCACCGCGCCCGGCCTGTTTTGTTTGTTTTTGAGACAGCGTCTTTTTCTGTCGCCCACGCTGGAGTGCAGTGATGTGATCTCGGCTTACTGCAACCTCTGCCTCCTTCTTCTTGGGTTTCTGTTCTCTCTGTTATTTTGTTTTGTCTTGTTTGTTTTTGAGACAGTGTCTTTTTCTGTCACCCAGGCTGGAGTGTAGTGATGTGATCTCAGCTCACTGCAACCTTCGCCTCCTGGGCTCACGTGATCCTCCCCGTTCACCCTCCGGAGTAGCTGGGACTACAGGTGTGAGCCACCATGCCTGGATAATTTAATTTTTGTATTTTTTGTAGAGATGGGGTTTCACCATGTTGCCCAGGCTGGTCTCCATCTCCTGGGCTCAAGTTATCCTCCCGCCTTGGCCTCCGAAAGTGTTGGGATTATAGGCGTGAGCCACTGCGCCTGGCTGTTCTCCCTAGTTATAAACTGCTTTGCTTGCCCTCCCTCTATCCCCTCATAGCCCAGGCCTCACTCTGAGCAGATAGTTGAGCCGAGCCAAGGCCTCCAGGAAGACGTCGGCACCCTTGTTGGAGAACTCATAGCGGCCAGCGATGAAGAAGTATAAGGTCTTGTCCAAGTTGAAGTCCAGATGCCTAAAGAACCCACAAGGCACGGTAAAGCCCAAAGCCCTCACCCACCCACTAGCCCTGGCCTCAAAACTACAAATCCCAGAAGCTATGGGTGGGGGCAGAGGATGGCTTAGGTAATACAGAGGCATCATGGGGCCTCCTGGGAGTTGTAGTTCTTCTCTTTAGATGGAGCTTTCCTTTAATCCTCAGCCCATTATTCCGGCGCTCAAGAATTAAGGAGGCCGAATACCCAGGTGCCCCCTCCCTCAGACCCAGGAGTCCGGGCCCCCAGCTGCCCCCTCCCCCAGACCTAGATGGTTAGGCTCCCAATGCCCTCCTCTCTTAAGACCTAGGTATATGCCCCACGTACCCATAAAAATGGCCCCGCACAAACTCCTGGATTCGAGCCTTGCTCTGAGCATGGAGGTTCTGGAACTCATGCATGGCAGAAAACTTCTTCACATTCAGCCCATTGGGGGTCACAATATCTGGGATTGGGGGTGAGGGTCCCATGTTTTATTTGTTCATTCAGATCAATGTTGTGGTTGAATGAATAAATGAAGAAAACACCCTTTGCCTTTTGCAATTTCTTTGTTTCAAGAGCCTTCCTATGAGGTCCGTCCCCCCCCCCCCCCCCCCACCTTTTTTGTTTGTTTGTTTTTGGAGACAGGGTTTCTCTCTGTCACTCAGGCTGGAGAGCAGTGGCACAATCACAGCTCATTGCATCCCTGACCTCCTGGGATCAAGCAATCCTCCCTCCTCAGCCTCCTGTGTAGCTGGCACTACATGCGTGCACTACCACACCTGGCTAATTTATTTATTTTACTTTTGTAGTGATGGGGTCTTGTCATGTTGCCCAAGCTGATCTCAAACTCCTGGCTTCAAGCTGTCTTCCTGCCCTGGCCTCCTAAAGTGCTGGGATTACAGGTGTGAGCCACCATGCCTGGCCAGTTCCCTTGGTGACACACATACCCTGACTCCGAGATGCCTT
The DNA here is from genome assembly GCF_009828535.3 of Hylobates moloch. Lineage (NCBI taxonomy): Eukaryota > Metazoa > Chordata > Mammalia > Primates > Hylobatidae > Hylobates > Hylobates moloch. Next base: position 36,424,868 of record NW_026652287.1, on the reverse strand, counting down.
CCTGCCTAATATTACTTGCTTAGGTTCACAAGCACAAGTATAAGTCTCCTCAGCTACTGGAAATGGCTAACAGGATCTGATCCACACTGGTGATTCTGGGAAAGTTGTAGTTCTTTTGTTTCCTCTTAGCCCACCCTGAGATGGAAATGATTAAACATCCCCAAAGTTCTTCATCTCCTAGGATATATCCTCTACTTCCAAGCTTCTTACAGGGACCCAATCATTTCTTCTCCTTATACAAATTAAAGTATATCAACGAAAAACTACAACCCCCATCAGCGCCTAGGGCAAAGTTCTGGAACATATGGAGCTAACCAGTCAAAGGCTTTCTGGGAGTTGTAGTTCTCACCTTATACTCACGAGAACGGATACTAAGGGCTGGGAAGAATGCCCAGTTCCGACCTAACCTTTCTCAAAAACAAAGTCCACTGATCTTCCATTCCCTTTCATAAGACCAATCTACATTAGCCAATTACAGAATTTTATCATATCTGAAATTAATATGAAAGAAATTAGACCTCCCATTAGCCTCCAGAGTATATAGTCAGAGAGCCTCAAATACAGGTCACCACCCCCACAGCCTTCTGGGAGCTGTAGTTCTCTATTCTTTAGGAAAAAAATGGTAACCGATGGTCCCCAGCTTAGGACTTAGGATGGTCCAAGTTATGATTTTTCTTTTCGAGACAGAGTTTCGCTCTTGTTGCCCAGGCTGGAGTGCAATGGCGCAATCTTGGCTCACTACAACCTCTGCCTCCCGGGTTCAAGAGATTCTCCTGCCTCAGCCTCCCGAGTAGCTAGGTAGCTGGGATTACAGGCGTCTGCCACCATGCCCACCTAATTTTTGTATTTTTGGTAGAGAGGGGGTCTCACAATGTTGGCCAGGCTGGTCTTGAGCACATGACCTCAGGTGATCTGCCCACCTCAGCCTTCCAAAGTGCTGGGATTACAGGTGTAAGCCACCGCGCCCAGCCAAGTTATGATTTCTCAACCTTATTATGGTGTGAAAGTTACATACATTCACGAGTCCAATTTTGGATTTTGATGAGATATTCAACACTTTTCTTTTAAATTTTTTTTTTTTTTGAGACGGAGTCTCGCTCTTTCGCCCAGGCTGGAGTGCAGTGGTGCGATCTCGGCTCACTGCAAGCTCCGCCTCCTGGGTTCACACCATTCTCCTGCCTCAGCCTCCCAAGTAGCTGGGACTACAGGCTGGGCCTCCCAAGATGGGCCCAACACGCCCAGCTAATTTTTTGTATTTTTAGTAGAAACGGGGTTTCACCGTGTTAGCCAGGATGGTCTCGATCTCCTGACCTCATGATCCACCCGCCTTGGCCTCCCAAAGTGCTGGGATTACAGGCGTGAGCCACCGCGCCCGGCTTTTCTTTTAAATTTTTTGAGACGGAGTCTCGCTCTGTTGTCCAGGCTGGAGGGCAGTGGTGCGATCTCGGCCCACTGCAACCTCCGCTTCCGGAGTTCAAGCGATTCTCCTGCCTCAGCCTCCCAAGTAGCTGGGATTACAGGCACCCACCACCACGCCCAGCTAATTTTTGTATTTTTAGTAGAGATGGAGTTTCGCCATGTTGGCCAGACTGGTCTTGATCTCCTGACCTTGTGATCTGCCCGCCTCGGCCTCCCAAAGTGTTGGCATTACAGTTGTGAGCCACTGCGCCCGGCCTATTCAACACTTTATTATAAAATAGGTTTGTATTAAAATTAGCCAGGTGTGGTGGCGGGCGCCTATAGTCCCAGCTACTTGGGAGGCTGAGGCAGGAGAATGGCATGAACCTGAGAGACGGAGCTTGCAGTGAGCTGAGACAGCGCCACTGCACTGCAGCCTGGGTGACAGAGCAAGACTCCGTCTCAAAAATAAATAAATAAAAAAAAACAAAATAAAATAAAATAGATTTGTATTGGATGATTTTGCCCAGTCGCAGGCTAACATAAAGTGTTCTGGGCACATTTAAGGTATACTAGCCTAAGCTATGATGTTCAGTAGGTTAGGTGTATTAAATGCATTTTTTTAATTTTTTGAGACAGGGTCTCACTGTGTCACCCAGGCTGTGACAGGGTCTCTCCAGGCCACCCAAATCATGCAATGGCACGATCACAGCTCACTGCACCCTTGACCTCCTAGGCTTGAGCAACCCTCCCACCTCAGCCTCCTGAGTAGTTAGGGATACAGGCACACACCACAATGTCTGGCGAATTTTTTAGACAGGGATTCGCCATGTTGCCCAGGCTGGTCTCAAATTCCCAGGCTCAAGTGGTTCTCCTGCCTTGGCCTCTCAAAGTGCTGAGATTACAGGTGTGAGCCACCGTGCCCAGCCGAAATACATTTTCGGTTTATGCTATTTCAACTTACAGTGGGCTTCTTGGGATGAGGAGCAACTGGCTTTGGCATAGACAGCTGCCTACCTCATTCATGTCTGGGGACTTCAGCCCAGCGCCTACCTGGTTTCCTCTTGAGCAAGTGCTGTGCCTCGATGGCGGTGATCTGGGACACAGTAGTGAAGACGTGAGCACAGTGGGCTGCCGCCCTTTCCATGCAGTAGCGGTGATAGATCTGCCTCTCCCCTGCTTCCTTGTCCACATTGAACTGGGTGGAAGGGGACAGCAGTCAGGTTAGAGGGACTGGGGAGAAGACTCTGGAGGTCCAGACACTGGGGTCCTAAGAGAAATTAGTGCTGGGGGCTGGATTCCTGGGTCTGAGGTAGGAGGGATCTGGGGACTTGGACTCCTGGATCCTGGGGGAAGAGGGGGCACCATCCCCTTGAGCCCCCCAGAGCTTTGGGTTTCCCTGGCATACTCGCAGTCCCCCATCTGCCACGGTCCCAGCTCACGTTCTCCAGGTTGTTGTAGAAGTCCACGGCACCGGCACACAGGTAGCGCCCCAGCAGCGTGGCATGGGTGGTGAAGATGGTTGCTACAGGCAGTCGCCGGGCACGACACAGGCAGAGTCCAATGCCTGCCAGCCACTCATGGAAGTGAGCAACCACGTGTGGCTTCTCCTCACTCTGCGCCAGGAACTGTGGGCAACAGGGACAGGGCCGCTGTCTCCACTGCAGCAATCCCAACCGGACAGGGACCTGTAAATCCCTGAGGCAGCCCAGGCTGGTCTTGAACTCCTGGGCTCAAGTGACTGCCTCCTCAGGGGTTGACAGGAACTGAGGATTTTTTGGCCAACCGTCTAAGTCCTGGCAGGGTAAGATTGGAAAGACTGAAGTTTTCATGTCCCCAGGTCCTGGACATAGTCTCTAAAGACCACTTGTCTCAAGGGTACACTGTCTGTACCCAACACTGGCAAAAGGACTACAACTCCCAGAATGCCATAGGAGCAGCCAGTTCCTGAATTATTTGTCCCAGGGCATGAGAAATTAAGCTTTTTTTTTTTTTTTTTTTTTTTTTTTTGAGACAGTGTCTCACTCTGTGGCCCAGGCTGGAGTGCCGTGATGCGATCTCAGCTCACTGCAATTCCCACCTCCCAGGTTCAAGCAATTCTCCTGTCTCAGCCTCCCAAGTAGCTGGGATTTGGGATTACAGGTGCCCACCACCACGCCCAGCCAATTTTTTTGTATTTTTAGTAAAGACGAGGTTTGGCCATCTTGAACTCCTGACCTCAAGTGATCTTCCCCCATCAGCCTCCCAAAGTGCTGAGATTACAGGCGTGAGCCACTGTGCCCAGCCTGGAAACTAAGTTTCTTGAGCCTTTTAAAATCTAGAAGGGGGTCAAAACCAGGTCAGGCTGGGGATTCATAAGCATCCAGGGCAGCATCTGAGAGCTGAGTCCAGCAATATCACACTAGAGAACTACAACTCCCAGAATTCCTTGGGCAAGCCCGCCAGCCTCACTTTGAGATAGAATCCCTGTGCTTGGAAGACTGGAGTAAATGAAGTTGGCATCGAGAGTAGAGCCTGGGCCCCTGGATGTCCATGTCCTCAAAGGCCAGAGCTAATCCTTGGATTAAAGGACTCTATGACTCCCAGAATGCCCAGGGAGAAGCCCATCCTCTGTCCCAGGGGCTGATGGTCATTGTAGTTTCAGGTATGGGTGGAACATGTCGGATGGGGCCTACCTCACCCAGGAACCAGGTGGTCAGAAAGCCAAAGAGGACAGCGTCGTTGGCCTCACGGTCGTACCACGGCACCCCGATGTTGCAGGTATCCCAGAGCTCTCCCTTCCAGCGCTCCAGGGCCCAAGCTGAGGCACCCACGTCCAGGAGCACCACCAGAGGGCCTCCCTCGATCAGCCAGCGCCCGAAATACACCTGGGATGGGGTGGGGGAGGCACCATAGGGAGGCTCTGGGCTTCAACCTCATATCTGCATGCATCTGTGGTTCCATTTGCAGGCAGATGTCTAGACTTAAGCCGCAGCTCTCTTACCTTCTGTTTCCGTATCTGCTGCTAATTTCTCACCTGCTGCCTTAGACTTACTTCTCTATTTGCATGATTTATTCCTGCTACACATTTTTTCCATCTCTGTTGCAATATTTTCCCTGCCCCCTGCCTTCTTTCTTTCTTTCTTTCTTTTGAGATGGAGTCTTGCTCTGTGGCCCAGGCTGGAGTGCAGTGGCGCAATCTCAGCTCACTGCAACTTCTGCCTCCCGGGTTCAAGCAATTCTCCTGCCTCAGCCTCCCAAGTAGCTGGGATTAAAGGCACCCGCCCCCACACCTGGCTAATTTTTTTTTTTTCTTGAGACGGAGTCTGGCTTTGTTGCCCAGGCTGGAGTGCCGTGGCACGATCTCGGCTCGCTGCAACCTCCGCCTCCAGGGTTCAAGCCATTCTCCTGCCTCAGCCTCCCGAGTAGCTGGGACTACAGGCGCCCGCCACCACGCCTGACTAATTTTTTTTGTATTTTTAGTAGAGCTGGGGTTTCACCGTTTTAGCCAGGATGGTCTCGATCTCCTGACCTCATGATCCGCCTGCCTCAGCCTCCCAAAGTGCTGGGATTACAGGCATGAGCCACTGCGCCCGGCCACACCTGGCTAATTTTTTGTATTTTTAGTAGAGACAGAGTTTCAGCATGTTGGCCAGGCTGGTCTCGAACTCCTGACCTCCGGTGATCTGCCCTCCTCGGCCTCCCAAAATGTTGGGATTACAGGCGTGAGCCACTGCACCCACCTAGCCTCCTGTTTAATTTCTTTCTTTTTTTTTTTTTTTTTTGAGACAGAGTCTCGCTCTGTCACCCAGGCTGGAGTGCAGTGGCACCATCTCGGCTCAGTGCAAGCTCCGCCTCCCGGGTTCATGCCATTCTCCTGCCTCAGCCTCCCAAGTAGCTGGGACTACAGGCGCCCGCCACCACGGCCGGCTAATTTTTTGTATTTTTAGTAGAGACAGGGTTTCACCATGTTAGCCAGGATGGTCTCGATCTCCTGACCTCATGATCCGCCCGCCTGGGCGTCCCAAAGTGCTGGGATTACAGGCGTGAGCCACCGCACCCAGCCTCCTGTTTAATTCCTATAACTGCTACCCTTCTCCCACTTGCTGCCTCCTTTCTCTGCTTATAACCACATACGTCACATGTCCTGTGTCTATGCCCCCACTGCCCTGTCTGGCCACTCTGCAAATCATTTCTCCTACCTGCTGCCTTGTTTCTGTACTTGCTGCTACATTTCTCTTACCAACCATCTGCATCTCCCACTGTCTTTTCTTTCTGATGCTAATTCGTTCCATGGGATGCTTCTTTTTCGTTTTAAGACAGGGTCTCGCTCTGTTGCCCAGGCTGGAGTGCAGTGCTGTGAACATGGTTCACTGCAGCCTCAACTTCCCTGGCTCAGTCAATCCTCCCACCTCACCTCCTACAGGCATGGGCCACCATGCCAGGCTAATTTTTTAATTTTTTGTGGAGATGGGGTCTCACTATGTTGCCCAGGCTGATCGTGAACTCCTGCGTTCAAGCAGTTTTCCTGCTTAGCTTCCCAAAGTGTTGAGATTAGAAGTGTGAGCCACCAAACCAGGCCCTTTTTTATTTTCAGAGACAGGGGCTTGCTCTGTCCTGCAGCCTGGAATGGAGTGGTGCAATTATGGTTCACTGAAGCTTCGACCTCCCAGGCTCAAGCAATCCTCCTACCGCAGCTTGCCACATAGCTGGGACCACAGGCACATGGCACCATACCCCGGCTAAAATTTTTTGTAAGGACAGGGTTTCACCATGTTGCCCAGGCTGGTCTCAAACTCCTGGCCTCAGCCTACCAAAGTGCTGGGATTACAGGCGTGAGCTACTGCACCCAGCCTATAATGATTCTTACTGTTTAGGCTGCCACTTTTCTTCCCCTTGCTGCTTTCTGTTCCTTTCATCACATATCTGTCACCTGCCACCTCTTTCCTCTAGGCATAGGCCTATTTTGTAGTCCACAGCCCCCCTCCTTCTTTCCTTCCTTCCTTCCTTCCTTCCTTCCTTCTTTCCTTCCTTCCTTCCTTCCCTCCCTCCCTCCCTCCCTCCCTCCATCTCTCCTTTCTTTTTCTTTCTTTCTTTTTTTTTTTTTTTTTGACAGGGTCTCACTCCAGTTGCCCAGGCTGGAGTGCAGTGGTGCAATCATGGTTCACTGGGCCGGGTGCGGTGGCTCACGCCTGTAATCCTAGCACTTTGGGAGGCCGAGGTGGGCGGATTGCCTGAGCTCAGGAGTTTGAGACCAGCCTGGGCAACACGGTGAAACCCTGTCTTTACTAAAATACAAAAATTTAGCTGGGCATGGTGGCATGCGCCTGAGGTCCCAGCTACTTGGGAGGCTGAGGCAGGAGAATTGCTTGAACGCGGGAGGTGGAGGTTGCAGTGAGTCGAGATTGCACCACTGCACTCCAGACTGAGCGACAGAGTGAGATTCTATCTCAAAAAAAAAAAAAAAAATCATGGCTCACTACAGCCTCAACATCCCATCCTCCCACCTCAGCCTCCTGAGTAACTGGGATCACAGGCACACACCATCATGCCTGGTAATTTTTTGTATTTTTAGTAGAGACAGAGTTTCGCCATGTTGCCCAGGCGGGTCAGGAACTCCTGGGCTCAAGCTGTCCTCACACCTCGGCCTCCCAAAGTGCTGGAATTCCAGGCATGCGCCACCGTGCTCGGCCTAGCCACACATTTCTAACAGAGCCCATCCTCCGTCCGTGCCCCGGGGCTGCATTTTTCTAACCACTGCCGTGTTTCGAAGACTTGCTGTCTCACTTCTGCCTCGGCCACACTTCTCCAGTTGGCTGTTTTCCTCCCTGAGACCATGGCGTTGGTTCTGGGCCTGCTGCCACAGCAGCGGAGAAGCAGCTCCGCTCCTTGCCGGCCTGGCTTTTTCCTGCCCGAAGCCTTGCTCTGAGGTCCCTCCCCCTCCCAGCTGTTGTCTGCCCTTTTGCTGGGGGGGGCTATTCTTAGGCCCCCAGCACGTGGGAAGCAGCTGCCCTCAGGAAGGGACTGGGCTGTTCTGGGTTCCCTTAGGGACACAGTCGGGCCTGAATGGATTCCAGACCCCACCCCAAACCAGAGGCTGTGAATGAGTAAAGGAACCACGATGCCTCTCCGTCCCTGGCCTGGACCTGTCTGTCCCTTAGCCCTGCTGCCTGATGGCTTTCTCCTTGGACAACAGCATGTCTCCTTCCGTCTTCATCCTGGGGCCCTGGAACTCCCCCTCCTCTCTAATCCCTGATCTGCCCATCTAAGACTCTGTCCTGTGGGTCTGTCCAGTGACCTCTCCTCTCTTCCCCGATATTCCATGCTTCGCTCTCCTTCTAGGACTGACTTTCTGAAACATCTGGCAGCCTCTCTTCTGTCCCTAGTCTGTCTATTACTCTTGCCCGTGGCTCCATCCACCCTTCTCCCTTGGTCTGCCTGTCCCCCTCACTCTCCAAGCTTGGCTGTTAGTAACAATGACGATGATCATAATAACAATGACAATCACCGACCACACACTGTGCTACCTTCATGCTGAGAACTCTACTAACCACTTTATCCTTATTAACTGTTTCCTCCTCCCAGCACCTCTAGAAGGTAGATGCTATTAGCATGTCCATTAGCCAAGGACACACAGGCAGCAAGTGGAGGGGAGAACTTGAACTTCAGGCTCCAGAATCCTGTTCCTTCCTGACCCCAGGCCCACTTCTCCCCAGCTCTGCCTGGCTGGCTGGCATTCTTTTCTGAGACAGAGTCTCGATCCATCGCCCAGGCTGGAGTGCAGTGGCCCAATCGAAGCTCACTGCAACCTCTGCCTCCTGGGTTCAAGCGATTCTCCTGCCTCAGCCTCCCGAGTAGCTGGGATTACAGGCGCACGCCACCATGCCCGGCTAATTTTTTTTGTATTTTTAGTAGAGACGGGGTTTTGCCATGTTGACCAGGCTGTCTCTCGATCTCGCTCTCTTTCTCTCTGGGTCTGAGGACCTTGGCCTCTTGGATCTCCGTCTCAGTCTGTCTCATACTTGCCATCTGTCTGTCCATTCGCCCATGTCTGGGATCCACCCACCCACTTCCAGGCCCTGCATCTGTCTGGGTGTTCTATCACGCCTCCTTCCTGTGTCCAAGCCTGCCTCGCTCTCTGGCTGGGGCTGTCCACCCTTCCCCCTCTCCGTCTGTGGCTCCCACCCCGATGACAGGCTGTCCACCCGCTTCTGCCCTGGGCCGGGCCATGTCCCACCTTGCAGCCCTTGCTGTTCATAGAATCCAGTGTCCTCTTCAGGGCCGGGGTGGGGGCCTCCAGCAGTTCCACCTGGGTCCTCACGCCCTGCTCCGTGTACGGCCCCACCAGGAAGTAGTTGTCGCCCCATTCGTCCCCCGTCACCTTCGCCTTCGTCTGCAGTACCGTGTAGATGCCACCCACTGTGGGCCCAAGCGTGTGAGGGCAGGCCCCGGCCAAGGTCCATAGTTCTGGGGCCTGGGGTGGGGTGGGCCAGGGATGTAGGGGGCACTCAGGCCCCAGACCCCTAGCTCAGTGGGAAGAGGGGACTGGGAGCCCGTAGTTTGGAGTAGGGGTTGGAGGCTTGGATGAAGGGAACAGGGGGGCTGGGGGGCAGTCCTCCCGGGTCTAAGGGAGAAGGGGGCTGGGGTCAGGACCCTGAGCGGCGAGGGGGCTCAGGCTAGACTTCTGGGTCTGAGAGAGAAGGGGCTGGGTGCTGGGACCCCTTGGTCTGAGGGAATTAGGGACTGGGGCTCTAAGGATGGCAGAGCTGAGGACTACCCGGACCCAGGTTCCCGAGTTCCCAGCTCACAGGAGCTGGGTTTAAATCGCAGCCAGGCTCCAAAACCCGGTGAGGGAGACCTCCTCATGGCCAATCCAGCTTCTCACCATTGCCCAAGAGAAGCCTGCATGGTCATTCCCTGCCCCCAGGGACCTTGCTGACCTGCCTCCCAATTTCCTCTCCCTGACTAGGGACACCAGCATGCACGGTTCTGCCTCTCCCATGACCCCACCCCAGACCCAGGAGCCCCAGCCCCCAGCCTCCTCCCCTCCTGGAGCCCAGGCCCTGGCGATACCCGGCTGTGTGTTCACGGGCCCCCTCTCCTCCTGGGAGACACAGTCCCTTTCCCCTCCAAGACCCAGCAGAGCAACCCCCCAGACCCTGCTCTTTGAGGTGTGAGATTGCCTTGTTCCTGGGGATTTCAGCCCCAGCCTTCTCCAAGGCCAGAACCTCAGCTTTTTGAAGCCCAAGACACAGAAATGCAGGCTCCTAGCCCCTCCCATCCTAGGGCCCAGCCCCTGACTAACTTAGGACTTCCCAGCCTTCCCCTATTCCAGTACGCATGTGTCCCAGGCCACGGGCTCCTCTACTCCTAGGAACTAATAGCTCAGGCCCTCAGCTCCTGCAAAGCCCAGGCATTCAGGCCCACAAGCCTCTCCGACCCTAGGCTCTAAGGATTACAGTCTCCAGCCCATCCCATCTTTATTCTTAAGCAGCCAGGTCCTCAGGTCCTCCCACCGCCGCTCAGGCCGCCTATCTCCCAGTCAGCTCTCTCTCAAATCTGGAGTTTTATCCCCTAGACCATGCTGTTAGGGTCATAGGTCTGAAACCCCGGCAGCTTCCCAGGTTTGCACGCAGAAATCCCATTCCCCCCATCCCCTTCCCTGTTCAGGATCCAGGTATCTAGTCTCTCGGAAGCCTCCCTCCAGGACCTAGGAGTCTCATTTTAGCGCCCTCTTCCCTAGGACCCAGAACCCGGGCTTCCAGCCTCCTTTCATCTTAAGTCAAACGAACGATCACTCTCCCACCCACCTCCGGCCTCCTAGCCCCTCCTCAAGGACACAGGAGTCACAGCCTCCTTGCCCAGGTCCCAGGGGTTCCCCTAGTAGCCCGGTCCTCCTACAACTCAGAGTTCCGGGCCCCCCTCCACTACTGTCCTTCTCGTCAAGGGCCCCGACGCCTGGCGTGCTCACCCTTGTTAGCTACCTCCCAGGCCACTTCGAAGAGCACAGCGTTCTCCAGGTCGAATTCATCCTCCCAGTCCTCCAGTCCTGGCAGTGAGGACATGGACAAAGTGCGGTTTAAAGGCATGGCTGGCGCAGGAAGGGGGCTCCGGGGACCTCAAGGTAGGGACCCCGGAGGTGTCCAGGGAATGCACCAGGTAGGGTGCGGGGCTGAGTAGCTGGTGCCCGATGGGAAGCTTGCAAGACGCTCAGCTTCCTATTGCAAGACCGCACCCACGCCCCGAAGCGTTCTGACCTAGGCAGAAGGCGGCCGCAGCGTCACTGAGCCCACCGGCGCCCCTGCAGTGAAACCTCGCAGCCGCCAGGAGGCGGTGACCGCACCCCCAGCCAGCGCCATTGGCCCACGCCCGGGGGCGGGGATTTCTGCGTGTCCTCATTGGTGGAACGGGTTGGAGTCGCTGTGTCCCGGCCCCGCCTCAGCGGTAAGACCTCCAGGAGGCGGAGCTTGCCGCTGCGCTCTACGGAAACGATTGGCCTTCAGCTCTGTCAATCTGAAGCTGGAGGCCTCAAAGTGGGGAGGAGGAGGAGGAGGGTGGGATAAAGAGGAAAGGAGCGTGGAGGACGTGTGGTTACCCAAAGAACAGCTAAGAATTTTGCGGTCGGCCTGAGCGGGGCGGTGGTGGGGTTGAGCAAAAGGAGGAGGAGCCAGGAGGCAGTGGGAATGGACCCAGGAGTTCCTGACACCCGTCTTCCAGCGCAGCCTCGGTGGGAGGGCGGGGCCTAAAGTCCCGCCACGCCCCCGCAAGATTTACATATTTATGAGGAACCATCGAGATCTTTGAAGAACCAGCTAGCCTAGAGGAGCCAGAACATCTCGCTCCTCGCGCTTTTCCGTTTCCGCTAGGACTCTGGCGGTTGGTGAGCATCATGGCAACCGTTGTAAGTGTGGGTGCATGGAGGGTGAGGAGCGAGCTCTCAGTCTCGAGTTTGAGAGAGGAGGATGCTGGAGGCCCTGACTCCTGGGTCTGAGGGAGGAGGGATCTGGGGGTTCAGACTTCTGGGTCTGAAGGAGGAGGAAGCTCGGCCTCTCAGATCTGGGGGAGAAGGGGACATGGGGGCTGGACTTCTGGATCTGAGGCGGGGAGGGGGCTGGGATCCCGGAATCTCAGGTCTGGCCCCATCATGCTATAGGAACTCCAACTTTCAAAATCCTCTTGGCGCCAGTCCTTGAGTTCCGCAGTCCTTGGCGCCAGTGTGTGATGAGGAGGGTTGTGGGACCTTGCGCTTCGAGCCATTTGGGAGCCTTGGATTGTTAGTGGTGCCAATGGCACTTGAGTTCCAAGCTGGAAGCACAGGCAGGTACCTGTTCTGTGTGTCTGAGAGCGCGAGGGCGCCTAGTGAGCCTTTAATGGGAAGAAATTGTCAAGAAACAAGAGAGTCTTAGTGGAGAGGACTAAAGGATTAGGGACCCAGAAATCGGGATCTTGTCATGCTACCGTTTTGGCCATTTTCATATTTCTAGTATTTCACACGGGTTATGTCTCAGTGTAAATGCTCAACAAATTATCACTTGAATATTTGAATGAATGAATACATGTGAATGAAGGAGAGGCCAGGAAACTTGGCCTGGCACCTCCTCAATTACCTGAATAAAGGATTTTGACCTGGCGTGGTGGCTCATGCCTGTAATCCCAGCACTCTGGGAGGTCGAGGCGGGCGGATCACTTCAGGTCAGGAGTTCGTGGCCAACGTGGCGAAACCCTGTCTCTATTAAAAATACAAAAATTAGCCAGGCGTGGTGGTGCAGGCCTGTAATCCCAGCTACTCAGAAGGCTGAGGCAGGAGAATCGCTTGAACCTGGGAGGCAGAAGTCGCAGTGAGCCAAGATCGCGCCACTGCATTCCAGCCTGGGCGACAGAGCGAGACTCTGTCTCAAAAAAAAAAAAAAAATGTGATGTGACCTGAACTTAGGGACTGGGCTGGGCTTACAGGTGCCTCAATTTCCATGATGAGCCCAGTCAAGATGGAGGAAGGGAAGGGGAGAAAGTTGTTGGTAGCTGGGGATGAGATTTGAGTCTGTTGCTCTCACCAGGGCAAGGAGGAGGAGGAGGTGGATAGGGAAGTAGAAGAGGAAGGCTATGACCAGAACTTCTGTGGAGAAAGTATTGGAAGTATGAGGGGATGGTGGGTGCTGAGTTTTGAAATGACCTTGGTTTTCATGGGGCCAGTGGGCAGCAAGGTTTTGGAGAGACTTATGGTGAAAGAGAAAGTCTTTGTAGGAGACAGTCCTTGGTAAGGGGCCTGTTTATGTTGAGAGAGCTGAATTTGGGATTCCTGGATTCATGTCTTTTTTGTGGGGCGGGGATGCCTAGTCTTCTGCTTGTAGTCTGGGGGTAATGTTCTGTGCTCCTGGGTTCCAGCTTCCTATAGGAGACAGTAGGTGGGAAGGTTCACACAGTAACAGGGAAAGCTTGTGACCATTGATGGCCAGAAAGTCTGGACGATTGGCTCCAGAGGGAGGAGGCTTCCTCTGGGCTAGATAACTGCATATCCTCTCTGGGGGAAGAAGAGAAGAAAGACCTGTGGGCTGGGCACAGTGGTTCATGCCTGTAATCCCACACTTCGGGAGGCCAAGGTAGAAGGATTGCTTGAGCCCAGGAATTTAAGACTAGCCCTGGCAACATAGCGAAACCCTGTCTCCACAAAAAAATAAGAAAATTAGGCCGGGCGTGGTGGCTCACACCTGTAATCCCAGCACTTTGGGAGGCCGAGGCGGGCAGGTCACGAGGTCAGGAGTTTTGAGAGCAGCCTGGCCAATATGGTGAAACCCTGTCTCTACTAAAAATACAAAAAAAATTAGCCAGGTGTGGTGGCACAGGCCTGTAGTCCCAGCTACTCTGGAGGCTGAGGCAGGAGAATTGCTTGAACCTGGGAGGTGAAGGTTGCAGTGAGCTGAGATCGTGCCACTGCACCCCAGCCTGGGTGACAGAGTGAGGCTCTGTCTCAAAAAAAAAAAAAAAAAAAAGAAAGAAAAAGAAAATTAACCAAATGTGGTGGGACACACCTGTAGTCCCAACTACTTGGGAGGCTGAGGTGGGAGGATTGCTTGAGCCTGGGAGGTGGAAGCCACGGCAGTCCAGCCTGGGTGGCAGAATGAGATCTTGTCTCAAAAAAAAAAACGCAAACCTGTGGGAAGGAATGAGAGTTGGGGATGGGTGGCCTTGGTTAGCATGCTAGCTTCTTAGGCTTCCTTTTCCTTATTAGAAATTATGAACTATTCCGAAGTGTCAGAAAATAATGTAACAGACACGCAAAGATCCACCACCCAGGATTGTTTTTTTGTTTTTTCTTTTTTTCCAGACAGAGTCTCACTCTGTCTCCCAGGCTGGAGTGCGGTGGTGTGACCTTGGCTCCCTGCAGCCTCTGCCTCCCATGTTCAAATGATCCTTCTGCCTCAGCCTCTCGAGTAGCTGGGACTACAGGTGTGCGTCACCACGCCCAGCTAATTTTTGTATATGTGTGTGTGTGTGTGTGTGTGTGTGTGTGTGTGTGTGTGTGTGTTAGTGATAGAGTCTTGCTCTGTTGCCCAGACTGGAGTGTAGTGGCATGATTTCTGCTCACTACAACCTCCGCCTCCTGGGTTCAAGCAATTCTGCTGCCTCAGCCTCCCAAGTACCTGGGATTACAGGTACCTGCCACCACGCCCTGCTAATTTTTTGTATTTTTAGTGTAGACTGGGTTTCACCATGTTGGCCAGGCTGGTCTCGAACTCCTGACCTCAAGTGATCCACCTGCCTTGACCTCCCAAAGTGCTGGGATTACGGGCGTGAGCCACCGTGCCTGACCTAATTTTTGTATTTTTAGTAGAGACAGGGTTTCACCATGTTGGCCAGGCTGGTCTCGAACCCCTGACCTCAAGTGATTTGCCTGCCTCAGCCTCCCAAAGTGCTGGTATTACAGGTGGGAGCCACTACGCCCAGCCTGTTGTTTTTTTTTCTTAATAGCTTTATTGAGATAGAATTCACGTACTACATAATTCACCCATTTAAAGTATACAGCTCAGTGTTTTCTAGTATATTCACAGAGTTGTGCAGCCATTTCCACAGTCAATTTTAGAACATTGTCATCACCCCAAAAAGAAACCGTATGTCTCTTACCTGTCACCACTAATCCTTCCATACCTCCCATCTTCAGTTCTAGGCAGTCACTAATCTTTCTCTGTATATGGATTTGCCTATTGTGGCTACTTCATATAGATGGAATCATACAATACGTGTCTTTTGTGTGTGGCTTTCAGTCAGTATAATGTTTTCAAAGTTCATCCACGTTGTAGCATGTATCAGAACTCCATTCCTGGCTGGGCGCGGTGGCTCACGCCTATAACCCCAACGCTTTGTGGCGCCGAGGCAGGTGGATCACCTGAGGTCAGGAGTTCAAGACCAGCCTGGCCAACATGGTGAAACCCCATCTTTACTAAAAAATACAAAAAAAAAAAAAAAATTAGCCAGGTGTGGTGGAGGGCACCTGTAATCCCAGCTACTTGGGAGGCTGAGGCAGGAGAATCGCTTGAACCCAGGAAGCAGAGGTTGTAGTGAGCCGAGATTGCGTCATTGCACTCCATGCACTCCAGCCTGGGTGACAGAGTGAGACTGTCTCAAAAAAAAAAAAAAAAAAAGAAAGAAAGAAAAGAATAAAGAACTCCATTCCTTTTTATGACTGAATAATATTCCGTTGCACAAATAGACCGTGTTTTATTTCGCCTTTCATCAGCTGATGGACATGTGGGTTGTTTCTATCTTTTGGCTGTTGTGAATAGTGCTGCTGTGAACACTCGTGTCCATGTTTTGTGTGGACCTCTGGGGGGGTCCTGAATTGTCACGGGTGGTGTTTACTCACCTCCCTCCCTGATGTGAGAAGGAGTGGTAGCTGGCTCCTCTCTTTGGAGAACTGTCAACATTGGAGGCCTCAGTATATTCTTGGTGAATGAGCTCAGCACTTTGGAGTATCACTTATGCAAACCACAGACACTGAGTCCCGAGGTGAACAAGAGAGACACAGGCCATGCCCTTCATGGGACTCATGTCCACTGGAGCCGAGAATATTGATCCATCCATCTCCCTCAGGAATGTGACATCACATGGGGAGATCAGGCTCCCAGGGAAGCCTTTCACCTGTCTGAATGTCTAGAGGTCCTAGAACTAGCCTGGCAGGGGTGGTGGTCAGAAAGGGCCTCCCCTAGGGGGCAGCACTTGATCTAATTCAGTGAGAGGGCAGGGAGAGCAGTCTGGACTCAGGGGCCAGCATGTGCAAGGCCTGGTGGTTGAGAACTGGGGCCGCCTGGTACAAGGGATGCTGGGAAATCAGCAGGGCCCAGAGCATGTGCAGCTCCATGCCTGCTCCTCATTGGTGTCTGTCCTTATGGAGCTCACAGTTATTAGAAATGGGGAGGACTTGTCTGGGTATGGTGGTTCACGCCTGTAATCCCAGCACTTTGGGAGGCCTTGGCGGGCAGATCGGTTGAGGTCAGGAGTTCGAGACCAGCCTGGCCAACCCCAGTAGAGATGGGCGAAACCCCATCTCTACTAAAAATACAAAAGAAATTAGCCAGGTATGGTGGTGTGAGCCTGTAGTCCCAGCTACTCAGGAGGCTGAGGCAGGAGAATCGCTTAAACCCAGGAGGTGGAGGTTGCAGTGAGCTGAGATCGGGCCACTGCACTCCAACCTGGGCGACAGAGCAGACTCCGTCTCAAAAAATTAAAAAAAAAAAAAAGAAATAGGGAGGACTTTGCCGGGCACAATGGCTCATGCCCATAATCCCAGCGCTCTGGGAGACCAAGGCTGGCGTATCACTTGAGGCCAGGAGTTTGAGACCAGCCTGGCCAGCATGGCAAAACCCCATCTCTAGGTGTTTATACAAAAATTAGCTGGGTGTGTTGACACACGCCTGTAATCGCAGCTACTCAGAAGGCTAAGGCAGAGAATTGCTTGAACCCAGGAGGCGGAGGTTGCAGTGAGCCGAGATTAGACCACTGCACTCCAGCCTGGGTGACAGAGCGAGACTTCGTCTCAAAAGAAAAAAAAGAAACGGGGAGGATTTCATTCATTCACCAAATAACCAAATACATGCTGGACCCTGAGGACCGAGCTGTGGATGAGACAGACAGTCCTTGTCTTCCTGGGGCTCAACCAACCAGCCATTAGGCAGTGACAGGCAAGAGGGGTGGTGGGGGGTGACTGGTGCCTGATCCATCGCCTGCCTGTGAGGGGAAGGAGTGGAAAGGACCATCTCATGGGAGGGACAGAGGAGGGGTTGGTGAAAGCTGAGACCACACTAGTCCTCTGACACATCTTCTTGCACCCCCAGACAGCCACAACCAAAGTCCCGGAGATCCGTGATGTGACAAGGATTGAGCGAATCGGTGAGTGAGTTGGGTCAGGAATAGGACCTAAGCCCTGCCTGCCATGTGCCCTGACAGAGCAAACCTATTGAGGACCCCTAAGATGGAGAGGGAGGTGGCCTGCACACCAACTGCCCCCCCACTACCATTCCCCCACTCGCCCTGTCTAATGGGGGAGGTGGATCCTCAGTTCCAGAGTTGGGTCAGATGATGCACTGGGGACCAGGCTGCTAGCCTGGCTATCCTGGTGGGGTTCCCGGGTATATTTGCCTGGAAGTCATAGATATTTACTGGGTGCTTTACTGGGTTTGGCCTCATATACCCAGTACACACTGTGGGGTGAGTTCCCTGAGGGCAGGGACCAGGTCTGTCTCATTCCTAGCTGTGTCCCTAGCACAGGACCTGACAGAGCGGATGATCAAGAGATAACCACTGAATGCACGAGTTTGCGTCCTGTGGAACCCTTGCAGTAGCCCCATGAGGTGCATATTGTAACTGTTAGCTAAGGGAACTGAATTTTCAGAACAGCTAAATCACTGGCCCCGGCTCACACAGAGCAGGAAGTTGGGACGCAGTGAGGCCAGCAGGGTGCGCTCTCACAAAGAGCTTTACCAGCAGGGAAGAGACCGCATTCATTCATGCAGCAGGCTCACTCATTCAGGGCCTCCGAGAAAGGCAGTAAGGGCTCCTGGCTGTGAACATGGGTTTTAGAAGCCCAGCGCTGGATTCCTGGAGCTTAGCTCTGCCACTTTTCCATCATGTGGCCAGGGACTAGTTCCTCTCTGTGCCTCAGTTTCCTTATCTGCAAGATGAAGCTAAGATAGTTCACCTCATCAGTTAATGTAAGATTCAATAAGGTAGTTCATAGAAAGCACTTTGGGTCTGTGTGCCAACACTGTTTCATCTATTAAAAGTGCCGGGGCACTGGGCGCAGTGGCTCATGCCTGTAATCCCAGCACTTTGGAAGGCCAAGGTGGGCGGATCACCTGAGGTCAGGAATTTGAGACCAGCCTGGCCAACATGGTGAAACCTCGTCTCTACTAAAAATACCAAAATTTGCTGGGCATGGTGGCGCGTGCCTGTAATCCCAGCTACTCGGGAGGCTGAGGCAGGAAAACCACTTGAATGAGGAGGTGGAGGTTGCAGTGAGCCAAGATCATACCATTGCATTCCAGCCTGGGTGACAAGAGTGAAACTCTGTCTCTAAATAAATAAATAAATAAAAGTGCCAAGACTGGGCGCTGTAGCTCACGCCTGTAATCCCAGCACTTTGGGAGGCCAAGGTGGGTGGATCACCTGAAGTCAGGAGTTTGAGACCAGCTTGGCCAACATGGTGAAACCCTGTCTCTACTAAAAATACAAAAATTAGCCAGGCATGGTGGTGCATACCTATAGTCCCAGCTACTAGGGAGGATGGCTTGAACCTGGGAGGCAGAGGTTGCAGTGAGCCAATATCGTGCCACTGCACTCCAGCTTGGGTGACAGAGTGACTCCATCTCAAAAACAAACAAAAAGTGCCAAGTATGGCCGGGCACGATGGGTCACGCCTGTAATCCCAGCACTTTGAGAGGTGGAGGCAGGAGGACTGCTTGAATCAGGAGTTCAAGACCAGCCTGAGCCACATAGTGTGATCCTGTCTCTAAAAAAGAAAAACATCAAAAAATTAGCCGTCAGTGGTGGTGCATGCCTGAGTCCCAGCTACTTGGGAGAACTCCTTGAACCAAGGAGGTTCAAGCTGTGGTGAGATGTGACTGCGCCACTGCACTCCAGCCTGGGCGACAGAGCAAGACTCCGTCTCCAAAAAAAAAAAACAAACTTTTTTTTTTGAGAAAGGGTCTCACTCTGTCGCCCAGGCTGGAGTGCGGTGGTGCGATCTCGGCTCACTGCAAGCTCCGCCTCCCGGGTTCACGCCATTCTCCTGCCTCAGCCTCCCGAGTAGCTGGGACTACAGTCGTCTGCCACCACGCCCAGCTAATTTTTGTATTTTTAGTAGAGACGGGGTTTCACCATGTTGGCCAGGCTGGTCTCGAACTCCTGACCTCCAGTGATCTGCCCGCCTCAGCCTCCCAAAGTGCTGGGATTACAGGCAGGAGCCACCGCGCCCGGCCCCAGCCAGGGCTCTTTTTTTGCAGGGTCATATGGAATAAACTGAAAACATGTGGGTGCTGTGTAAGCCATAAACACGAAGTAATTGTGATCATTAGCCCTTGTGGTTAGTTCTTGGTACAATTATGTGCTTAATCAGGCCTCAGTGACTTTTGTTTAACTAGGATGCATCCTCAGAGCAGCTCCCGTTCATTGAGCATTTACCACGTTCAGCCATCTTCCTAGGGAGGCTTTTGGGATATCCTTCCCATGTGCCCCATCATTCCCCCAACCCCTGCTCACTACTCCCACCCACCCCTTTGACAAAGAAGGAAACCAGGGCTCTGAGGGGTCAGGCCATACGTGCAGCAAGCTGGCTAGTAATTGAGTCTTTGTTCTTTCCCTTCATATAGGTGCCCACTCCCACATCCGGGGACTGGGGCTGGACGATGCCTTGGAGCCTCGGCAGGTAGAGCAGAGGAGGCTGGGGTGTGAGGGCCTCTCCATGAAGGTCTTGGGTAGTGGGTACCCAGGGCCCTGGGGAGTGTGGGGACTATGTTACGGTCTGCTGGACCTTTGGCTACATACCCATAAACTTCAGCCACACGTGGGTTTTCTTGGTACTAAAGAATTGGTTAGGCTAGGTGTGGTGGCTCATGCCTGTAATCTCAGCACTTTGGGAGGCCAAGATGGGTGGGTCACCCGAGGTCAGAGTTCAAGACCAGCCTGACCAACACGGTGAAACCCCGTCTCTACTAAAAATACAAAAATTAGCCGAGCATGGTGGTGCACGCCTATAATCCCAGGTACTCGAGAGGCTGAGGCAGGAGAATTGCTTGAACCCGGGAGGTGGAGGTTGCAGTGAGCCGAGATTGTGCCACTGCCCTCCAGCCTGGGTGACATCTCAAAAAAAAAAAAAAAAAATTGGGAGTGGGTAGCAATTGCTTTGCCACCTTAAAAAAAAATTAGGCTGGGTGCAATGGCTCACACTTGTAATCCCAACACTTTGGGAGGCTGAGGTGGGAAGGTTGCTTGAGCCTAAGAGCTTGCTTGAGGCCAGCCTGGGTAGCATAGTGAGACCCCATCTCTACAAAAAATCTAAAAAATTAGCTGGATATGGTGGTGCACATTTGTGGTCCCAGCTACTCAAGAGGCTGAAGTGGAAGGATCTCTTCATCCCTAGAGGTCAAGGCTACAGTGAGCCTCGTCGTACCACTGTACTTCAGCCTGGGTGACAGAGCAAGATCTTGTCTCCAGAAAAAAAAAAAAAAAAAGTGGAGAAAGCTTTTTTGGCTTTTCCTAGAAGTCCCAGCTAGTAATGTCTGCTTCCATCTCACTAGCCAGGATGTGGTAGAAATGCCGTGGTAGCCCCGTAGGAAATCACCTAATGTACTGCCTCCCACCCACAGGCTTCACAGGGCATGGTGGGTCAGCTGGCGGCACGGCGGGCAGCCGGCGTGGTGCTGGAGATGATCCGGGAAGGGAAGATTGCCGGGCGGGCAGTCCTTATTGCTGGCCAGCCAGGCACGGGGAAGACGGCCATCGCCATGGGTAAGAAACCTCCCAGGGCAGGGAGTTCCCTGCTAAATAACTCCTCCTGTGTAAGTCAGGGTCAGGATGAGCCGCATTTCACAGATGACCCAAAATGGCAGTGGCTTAAACACTCAGAATTCATTCTCGCTCATGGAAGAATCTAGAGGTAGGCCATTTGGGGCGTATTAAGCAGTTCCAGGAGGTCTTCCATCTTCCTGCCTCATCATCCTCTGCACTTGGTTCCAGTGTCAAGAGGACGTCGTGTTCCAAGAGGGCTGCCGGAGCTCCAGCCTCCCCACTCATAATCCAGGCAGCAGGAAGAAAGGAGTTGCCATGAGGATGAACCCCCTCCAGTTGGCTTCTTTTTTTTTTTTTTTTTGAGACGGAGTCTCGCTCTTTCACCCAGGCTGGAGTGCAGTGGCGTGATCTCGGCTCATTGCAGGCTCCGCCCCCCAGGGTTCACACCATTCTCCTGCCTCAGCCTCCCGCGTAGCTGGGACTACAGGCGCCTGCCACCTCGCCCGGCTAATTTTTTGTATTTTTAGTAGAGACGGGGTTTCACCGTGTTAGCCAGGATGGTCTCGATCTCCTGACCTCGTGATCCGCCCGCCTCGGCCTCCCAAAGTGCTGGGATTACAGGCGTGAGCCACCGCACCCGGCCGCAGTTGGCTTCTTTTAAGCAGTCATCTTGGAAATCCTCCATGCTTCTGCTTATATCTCATTGACTAGAATTTAATCATGATCACACTCTGCTTCAGGGGAGGCTGGCACATTAAAGGTTTTTTTTAAATTTCATAATTTGGACAATTTTTGCCTTAAGAAAATGAGGATTCTTCTGTTGGGCAAGAGGTGGTTGTAAAAATAAAAATTTTTTTTTTTAAAAAAAGGAAAGAAAATGAGGGTTCTGGAACTAAGGAAGAAGGGGAAGGTGGGTATTGAGGAGTCACCCAGCAGTCTGTGTTGCAGTCCACTAGTGGTTTGTGATCTTTTCACTCCCAGCTGTTCCTCTTGTTCCTTGTTGAACTCCTATTTATCCTTCAAAACCCTACTTCAGCATCTCTGCCCTATTGAAGCTTTTCCTAACCCACTGCTCTTCCCACTCACTCCCACCTCTGTGCTGAGGCTGGGGCCAGGCAGGGAGAATCAGAGTTAACAGCCAGGTCTTCAGTGAAGATAAAGCAGTGCCTGTTGGGGTGCCAGGTCTTGGACTGGACACTGGGGACCCATAGATGAGTTAGACCAAGGCCTGACTTCAAAGAGCTCCTGGTCTGGAGAAGGTGGTCATGAACATGATCCCTTCCAAGGCGACATGTGTTACAATGGAGGTAGCACGTGACAGAGGAGGCTCCTGACCTTGGTAGGAAAACAGGGCATGTGGTGGCATTTGTCAGTAGAGGCTTCCAGAGAAGCGGATACCTAAGCTAAGCCTAGTAGGATGGCCAGGAGGCTTCTGGGCGGACACTGGGGACAGCATGTCCAGGCCCAGAATGTGGCACACACAGCACCTTCCTTCCCTCCATCCTTTCTGCTTTCCTCCTCTTCTTTTTTTCTGAGACAGAGTTTCACTCTGTCGCTCAGGCTGAAGTGCAATGGTGTGATCTTGGCTCACTGCAACCTCTGCCTCCCAGGTTCAAGTGATCCTCCTGCCTCAGCCTCCCAAGTAGCTGGGATTACAGATGTGTGCCACCACACCCAACTAATTTTTGTATTTTTAGTAGAAATGAGATTTTACCGTGTTGGCCAGGCTGGTCCCAAACTCCTGACCTCAGGTGATCCACCCACCTGCCTCGGCCTCCCAAAGTGCTGGGATCACAGGCGTGAGCCACTGTGCCCGGCCGCGCCTTTCCTCTTCTTGTGTCTCCTGGGCAAAGCCTCCTGCAGTCCAAACCCTGTACTGGGCAGCACTGGGGTGAGGCCAGCCTCGCCCTGGGGGGGGACGCTCCTTAGTCTAATGAAAGAGACAGAGAGGACCCCTGGTGTCCCCAGATGGCATAGGCCATGCTCGTCCACTCAGTCCTCAGCAGATACTTGCTGAGTTCTGTGATGAGGGCCATTGTGCATCCGCAAAGGGGACTAAGAGGTCCCACTTGACACTGGGCAGGAGGGTGTGGCATCAGCCTGTCTGTAAGGGCGTGCCCTACATTGGACCAAACCTTGTGGCCAGGGAGCTGGAAGGAAAGGTCTGGCGCTCAGAGCCATTGCTGGAGACAGCCCTGCTTCCTGCCAGCCACCCCAGGCCACAGGCAGTAGAGCGCCCTGCCCTGTGCCAGTTTCAGGCTGTGCAACTGTGTTACTGCTGAGCACCAGTGCCTGCCTGCCCACCCATAGTCACTTCTAAGCAGGGTGTCATCCCATGCCGGCACCTGTTCTGTTATTATCCCCATTAGACGGGGAAACTGAGGCTCAGGGAGCAGTTGAGATCGCTCAAGATCACACAGCACCAACTGCACTAAGTGGTGGATCTGGGATCGGAACCGAGGCAGTCTGCCTTCATCACTTGTAGCTATTACGTCGGCTCCTTGGCTTTCGTCCCTGGTCCCCTTCGCCCAGCTCTGAGGCTAGACAGCTCGTAGAGGCTGGGAGACTGAGGTGTGGCGAGGTTCTAGGCTGTACCCTCTGGGCAATGTGGGATTCTGAGCCAGGCCTGCCGGAGCAGCCTGCCCTCCCTGGCTTCTCACTCACTGTCTGCCTCGTGGCTAAACCCCGCTCTCCAGTTCCCCCTCCCCAGGGCTCTGCTCAGCTCGGAGCCAAGTCCTTACATGTAGGATGGCACTGAACCCTCTTTCCTGGGGTAGGAGAAGAGCTAGTTTGCCACAGAGCACGTGTCGGGGACCTGGTGCCCGAGCGGCTTCACCTACCCAGACTGCCTCCTTCCCAGGCATGGCGCAGGCCCTGGGCCCTGACACGCCATTCACAGCCATCGCTGGCAGTGAAATCTTCTCCCTGGAGATGAGCAAGACCGAGGCGCTGACGCAGGCCTTCCGGCGGTCCATTGGCGTTCGCATCAAGTAAGCGGGGGACCCGAGGCGGGTGCCAGTCCCCAGAGCCTGGGAGCAACCCCGAGCCCCGGGCGGCTTGTCCTTTGTCCCAGAGCTCGTGGAAGCTTGTGATTCCTGAGGGCCCGGGTGTCAGGCTGTCTCCTCAGATCTGCTCTCTGGCTAGGGAGGAGACGGAGATCATCGAAGGGGAGGTGGTGGAGATCCAGATTGATCGACCGGCAACAGGGACGGTGAGTCTGTGCGAGTCTGTACCCTGCTGAGGCCACCTCCAGCGCCAGCGTTGGAGAGAGTAGATGTCAGGTCTTCACTGAGGTCAGAATCCCATGGAATGTTCTAGCTGCAGACTAGAGCCATGTACATGCCTACAGTAGGAGGTCAGTTAACTTGACAGTGGCTTATCCCCTTATGAGGGACATTATGGGCAATAGAAACTGAGGCAGTACAATAAGGAGAGAGATCTGTTAGTGAGTTCCCAGCAGACCTCAAAACCCAACAGACTTCAAAACCCGTTCTGTGGCCGAAAGGCACGTCCTGTCCAGCTTACATGATACGGGTGATTTGCTCTCTCTTTTTTTTTTTTGTTTTTGAGACAGAGTCTCCCTCTGTCCCCCAGACTGGAATGCAGTGGTGCAATCTCGGCTCACTGCAACCTCTGCCTCCCGGGTTCAAGTGATTCTCCTGCCTCAGCCTTCCGAGTAGCTGGGATTGCAGGTGCGTGCCACCACACCCGGCTAATATTTGTATTTTTAGTAGAGACGGGGTTGCACCATGTTGGCCAGGCTGGTCTCGAACTCCTGACCTCGTGATCTGCCCACCTTGGCCTCCCAAAGTGCTGGGATTACAGGCGTGAGCCACCATACCTGGCCTTTTTGTTTGTTTGTTTTGTTTTGTTTTGTTTTTTACAATTTCTGTTTTCTCCTTTTTGCATAGCTGTGTTTTCTGATTTTGTGATCAACAAAAACACCTTGTATTTGGGTATAAAATAGGAATGTCAAAGTGTGACCTGTGGCAATTTTGCAAGACCTCGGGCCTATGTTGTTTTTGATAGACTTTATTTTTTAGGCGTGTTGTTTGTTTACTATTTTTATTTTTTATTTTTATTTTATTTTATTATTTTTTTTTGAGATGGAGTCTTGCTCTGTTGCCCAGGCTGGGGTGCAGTGGCACGATCTCGGCTCACTGCAAGCTCTGCCTCCCGGGTTCACGCCATTTTCCTGCCTCAGCCTCCCGAGTAGCTGGGACTACAGGCACCTGCCACCACGCCCGGCTAATTTTTTGTATTTTTAGTAGAGATGGGGTTTCACTGTGGTCTCGATCTCCTGACCTTGTGATCTGCCTGCCTCGGCCTCCCAAAGTGCTGGGAGTACAAGCGTGAGCCACCACGCCCTGCCTGTTTACTATTTTTATTAAGAGCTTTATTGAGTTTTGGCCGGGCGCAGTGGCTCACACCTGTAATCCCAGCACTTTGGGAGGTTGAGGTGGGCGATCACTTGAGGTCAGGAGTTTGAAACGAGCCTGACCAACATGGTGAAACCCTGTCTATACTGAAAATACGAAATGGCCAGGCGCAGTGGTTCACGCCTATAATCCCAGCACTTTGGGAGGCTGAGGCGGGAGGATCACCTGAGGTCAGGAGTTCAAGACCAGCCTGACCAACATGGTGAAACCCTGTCTCTACTAAAAATACAAAAAATTAGCTTGGCGTGGTGGTGAGTGCCTGTAATCCCAGCTACTTGGGAGGCTAAAGCAGGAGAATCGCTTGAATCTGGGAGGCGGAGGTTGCAATAAGCCAAGATCACACCATTGCACTCCAGCCTGGGCAACAAGAGCGAAACTCCTCTCAAAAAAAATAAATAGCCGGGCGCAGTGGCTCACGCTTGTAATCCCAGCACTTTGGGAGGCCGAGGCGGGCGGATCACGAGGTCAGGAGATCGAGACCACGGTGAAACCCCGTCTCTACTAAAAAATACAAAAAATTAGCCGGGCGTGGTGGCGGGCGCCAGTAGTCCCAGCTACTCGGAGAGGCTGAGGCAGGAGAATGGCATGAACCCGGGAGGCGGAGCTTGCAGTGAGCCGAGACTGCGCCACTGCACTCCAGCCTGGGCGACAGAGCGAGACTCCGTCTCAAAAAAAAAAAAGAATAAATAAATAATAAAAATACAAAACAATTAGCTGGGCATGGTGGCACACATCTGTAATCCCAGCTACTTGGGAGGCTGAGGCAGGAGAACTACTGGAACCCGGAGGTGGAGGTTGGAGTGAGCTGAGATCGCACCACTGCACTCCAGCCTGGGTGACAGAGCAAGACTCCATCTCAAAAAAAAAAAAAAGAGCTTTATTCGCCAGGCGCAGTAGCTCACGCCTATAATCCCAGCACTTTGGGAGGCCGAGGCGGGCAGATCACAAGGTCAGAAGATCGAGACCATCCTGGCTATCACGGTGAAACCCCGTCTCTACTAAAAATACAAAAATCAGCCATGCGTGGTGGCGGGCACCTGTAGTCCCAGCTACTCGGGAGGCTGAGGCAGGAGAATGGCGTGAACCCAGGAGGCAGAGCTTACAGTGAGCCGAGATCGCGCTACTGCACTCCAGCGTGGGCGACAGAGCAAGACTCCGTCTCAAAAAAAAAAAAAAGAACTTTATTGAGTTTTAATTGACATACAGAAAGCTGTACACATTGCAAGTGTCCGGTATGGTCAGTTGGGACATACGTGTTCAGCCGCGGAGCCATCACCACATCAGGCTGGTGAGCACACTGTCTCTCTTCCCGGAAGAGCTTCCTTGTGTTGTGCCCGTTTTGAAGCTGTATAAGCAGAGGCCGGAGCAGAGCCAGAAGCTCTTCAACACTGGGGGCACTGGGGCAACATCAAGGCCCTCTCTGAGCCCCATCCCTGGCTTGTCCCCACTCTCAGGGCTCCAAGGTGGGCAAACTGACCCTCAAGACCACAGAGATGGAGACCATCTACGACCTGGGCACCAAGATGATTGAGTCCCTGACCAAGGACAAGGTCCAGGCCGGGTGAGCAGTCGGGCCATGCCAGGCAGCCAGGGGGATGGGCGAGCTTGGGCCCATTCCTTTCCTTACCCCACCCCTATCCCCCTGTAGGGATGTGATCACCATCGACAAGGCGACGGGCAAGATCTCCAAGCTGGGCCGCTCCTTCACACGTGCCCGTGACTACGATGCGATGGGCTC
This sequence comes from Hylobates moloch, assembly GCF_009828535.3. Lineage (NCBI taxonomy): Eukaryota > Metazoa > Chordata > Mammalia > Primates > Hylobatidae > Hylobates > Hylobates moloch. The sequence continues at coordinate 36,398,318 of NW_026652287.1, read as the reverse complement.
CCAGGTGTGGCCAGGACTCCCAGGATCCTCTCGCCCCCAGCACTGGGGTGTTTTCCTATCATCCCCTTGACCCATGGGGTCTAGATCTTCCTGTCTCCCTGACTCTTTGTCCTGGTACTCCTGGGTCTTCCCTGTAACCCTAGGACAGCTGGGCCCCTCAGCCTGGCACTATAGCTTCGCATCGCCACATGTGGCCTGTGGCTTCTGAGGTCCTCCGGGAGCCCCCATGACCCTCAGAGCTCTGGAACGCCCCTAGTCCTGACTACTTCCTGGGCCTGGGGTTTCCAGATGACCCCATTTAGCCTCCCAGCTCCATTTCCTGGAGCTCCAGTCTCCCCCAGAGGGCTTTAGGGGCCCCCTTCATGCCCTTCCCTGCCCTGTCTCCTCCATTCTCTCCCCACCCCCGCCCCATAGACCAAGTTCGTGCAGTGCCCAGATGGGGAGCTCCAGAAACGCAAGGAGGTGGTGCACACCGTGTCCCTGCACGAGATCGACGTCATCAACTCCCGCACCCAGGGCTTCCTGGCGCTCTTCTCAGGTGAGGCCCCTCCTGCCCTGCCCTGCCCCAGGCCTAGCAGCCTCCCTCGGGCTCCCTCTGTTCCTGCACTCCGAGCGGGGCCGACTTGCTCCACACCGTTTCCTATAACTCCGGCCCGTGGCTGCCTCTGTTCTCCACCTGCAAGTCCGCTTCGTCCCCACCCCTGCTGGTGCTGTGATGGGGTGTGGTCCTGCCCTCTCCCCTCCTGTGTTCTCTGCCTCTGTTCCTCCTCTCTGGGGATGTTTCAGGCTCCTCGTCCCTCCTTGCTTTGCTCCCCTTCCTCCATCCCTGGCATCATCCTTCTCTGTCTTAGCCACACTCTGGCCCTGGAACCCGCCTCCTCTCCGACTTCCCTGATGCAACCTGTGCCTCCCATAGGTGACACAGGGGAGATCAAGTCAGAAGTCCGCGAGCAGATCAATGCCAAGGTGGCCGAGTGGCGCGAGGAGGGCAAGGCGGAGATCATCCCTGGAGTGAGGACCCAGGACATGGCCGGGGCAGGCGGTGGGGTGGAGGTGGGCCGGGGAAGTGAGAGCGCAGGTGGTGACTCTCACACGCACCCCAATCCCAGGTGCTCTTCATCGACGAGGTCCACATGCTGGACATCGAGAGCTTCTCCTTCCTCAACCGGGCCCTGGAGAGTGACATGGCGCCTGTCCTGATCATGGCCACCAACCGCGGCATCACGCGGTGAGCTGGCCACAGGGGCCTCTGGGCAAAACGGGATGCTCTGGGCAGTGGGTGTGGTGAGAGGGTCAACGGGAGCCTGTGTTGACACCAGGTCAGGGAGGGACGCGTGACTGCAGTGTGTGCTCTTCGCTTACAAAGGCGGGCGGGAGGCAGCTCTGCTGCCAGAGGAAGCCCAGAGACTGTGTTCTTGCTGCCTTTCTGTCTTGCTGCTCCTTTAGCCCCCAAGGCTGCAGTTTTCAAACTGCGTGCCGAGGCACCCCAGGGTGCTGCAGGAAACTCACAGGAGTGCTGTGGGATGTTTTCTAATCTTAAGGGAAGCACAGTGACATCTGAGCTACGATTGTTCAGTCACTTCGACCCAGCAACTTCATTAACAGAACTCTTAGTGTTGTGTTTGGCCTGAGGATGCCGGGGACAGATTCCTGTGACACAGAGGGTACTGTGCTGTGCTGAAGCCTGGGAACCTCATCTCCCAGGTGTTGCCAGCACCCCGTGCATGGGAACTCTTAGTGTTGTGTTTGGCCCGAGGATGCCGGGGACAGATTCCCGTGACACAGAGGGTACTGTGCTCTGCTGAAGCCTGGGAACCTCATCTCCCAGGTGTTGCCAGCACCCTGTGTAGCTGGGATTATGGGTACCTGCCACCATGCCCGCTGGCTGTCTTCTCCACCTTGCCACATTTTGGCCCGCAGGAAGCAGGGGGATGTGGAGGGCAGGCAGCCCCCATAGGCTGTGATCCACAGGCTGCACCCCACCCTTGCACCCACATTCCATTGCACGGCACTGCTCGGGCTCAGGGCCGTACCTGGTGGCAAAGAAGGCTGGGGACTGTCAGCTCCAGCCCTGCAGCCGTGGGCCCAGCTGAAACTGGGCAGTTGGGGTGGGCATCACAAAAGGGAAGAAGCGGGCATCCTACAGAGGATGGTGGGCCGCTGTGCCTGGCTCTGTGTTTGGCTCTTTTAACTCCTTGGATCCGCGGAAGAAGCTCAGAAGGTAGATATCACCTCAGCCCCATTTTACGGGGCAGGACAGTGAGGCCCAGTGACTTGCCCAGGTCACAAGTCTAGAAGGTAGCAGGGCTGGAATTTGGTCGCTGGATGGCTGGACACTGGAAGAGACCCCCAGGGCTGACGGTGTTTTCACAGAAATTGCAGGTCAGGGCCTGGGGACTGCCCAGGGGCACCTCCTGTGGGAGGCAGCAGCTACGGGCAGCCCTGATTGTTCGTAGACTCCATATCTGAGAATCTCCTCGCTTGCTAAGATTTATTTGTAATCCCCAAATAAATATCTGCCCTGCTTTCTGCAACAAATTCAAGTTGCCTGACACCCACTTTCCCAGCTGAGTGTGAATGAGGCAACACTGCCTACTCCCTTTAGCGCTCATGCTGTAAATAAGTGTCCTTGTTGTATTCTATTTAGTTTTACATTTGTCACTTTTGTTCTTTGAGACAAGGTCTTGCTCTGTCGCCCACGCTGGAGTGCAGAGGCACCATCATGGCGCACTGCAGCCTCAGTGCCCACCACACACACACATACACACACCACCCCTGGGACTCAATCAATCCTCTGGCCTCAGCCTCCTCATCAGCTGGGACCATGGGCATGGGCCACTATGCCTAGCTAATTTTTGTTTTTGTTTTGAGATGGAGTCTAGCTCTGTCACCAGGCTGGAGTGCAGTGGCACGATCTCAGCTCACTGCAACCTCTGCCTCCCGGGTTCAAGCAGTTTTCCTGCCTCAGCCTCCCGAGTAGCTGGGATTACGGCACCCTCCACCGTGCTCGGCTAATTTTGGTATTTTTAGTAGAGATGGGGTTTCACCATATTGGCCAGGCTGGTCTCGAACTCCTGACCTCGTGATCTGCCCACCTCGGCCTCCCAAAGTGTTGGGATTACAGGGGTGAGCCACTGCTTCTGGCCTAATTTTTTTTTTTTTTTTTTTTGTATTTTTTTTGTAGAGATGGGGTTTTGCCATGTTGCCCAGGCTGGTCTCAAACTCCTGGGCTCAAGCAATCCGCCCGCCTCAGCCTCCCAAAGTGTTGTCACTTTTTTTGTGCCTTTTTTTTTTTTTTAAACTTTTTGGGGCCATTTATTGGTGATATTGCCATTTAAATGGTCCCCTGTGCACAGTGCTGAAGTGCTGTCTAGTATTCTAAGTGCAAGGAGGCTGTGATGCCTGACGGAGGAAATGCCGTGTTACAGATGCTTCGCTGAGCCCAAGTTAGAATGCTGTTGACATGAGCTCCATGTTAGAGAATAAACAGTGATGTTACATAACAAACACATGGAAATAGAAACACACGTAAATGAGGCCAGGCGCAGTAGCTCACACCTGTAATCCCAGCACTTTGGGAGGCCAAGGTGGGCGGATCACGAGGTCAAGAGAATGAGACCATCCCGGCCAACATGGTGAAACCCCGTCTCTATTAAAAATGGAAAAAATTAGCTGGGCGTGGTGGCGGGCGCCTATAGACGCAGCTACTCGGGAGGCTGAGGCAGGAGGATCGGTTGAACCCGGGAGGCAGAGGTTGCAGTGAGCTGAGATCGCGCCACTGCACTCCAGCCTCGCAACAGAGCGAGACTCCGTCTCAAAAAACAAACCAAAAAAACCAGAAACACACAAATGAAAACACACAGAGACCCAAATTATATATATATAGATTGATGAAAATATTGTAAGCAGAGGCTCGAGAGCGCCTAACCCTGTGTTCCACCAGGAGCAGTGGCTCAGGATCAGCTAACTGGAGTGTTTACGATGACTTTCTAGAACCTCACTACTGTGAATAAGGGGAGCTGACTGTATCCCCTGGCACCAGCCCTGGGCTGGCCCCGCTGCAGCAGGGAACAAGACAGGTGCAGTCCCCTCCTTTGTGAAGCTTCATGTCGAGCACGGGAGTGGGACCTTGATCCAGTAATCCTGGAGGCAGAGATCTAGCTTAAAGCAGCCCAGCTCTGCGGAAAGGTGCCCTTGGGGGACTGACGCAGTTGTGGAAGGCTGCGTCATCAGGGGGTGATGTCATCATGTGACAGGAGACGCAAGCTAAAGGTTAAGTGGTGTTGGGCCCTGTGAGTGGGTGGTGATGGGAGGTGAGAGTGTTCCCAGCAAAGGAAATGAAGAGGGAACATCCCCCTGACAGCCCCCTCTTTCTGCCTCTTCCTCAGAATCCGGGGCACCAGCTACCAGAGCCCTCACGGCATCCCCATAGACCTGCTGGACCGGCTGCTTATCGTCTCCACCACCCCCTACAGCGAGAAAGACACGAAGCAGATCCTCCGCATCCGGTGCGGGCAGGACCAGGCCGTGCGCCTGAGAGGCAGGGCTGGGGTGTACCCTGTTTGACAAATGCTCACACTGAGGTCTGGCAGAGTGGCATGGTGGCTGGGCCTGCAAGAGAGAGGCCTGAGCGGGCACCCAGACAGTGGCCTCCGATCCAGGAGCAGGAGCCACGGTGGGAAAGGGAGGCGAGGTACCCGTGACTGGTGTTGGGGCCAGCACCCTGGGGGTGGCCAGGAGGCCTAGGTTTTAGGTCCAGCCCAGCCCCTGTCTCTGTGGCTCTTCTAGCCTCAGCATTCTATGGTTCTAAGATGTAGGCGCCACATATTCCCAGTGGGGAAGAGCCAGAGGGTTGCTGTGGCCACTTCTGCTGCAGTCAGAGGCTGGGCCCTGGCTGAGCCACCCCTGTCCCCCACTGCTTGCAGGTGTGAGGAGGAAGATGTGGAGATGAGTGAGGACGCCTACACAGTGCTGACGCGCATCGGGCTGGAGACGTCACTGCGCTACGCCATCCAGCTCATCACAGCTGCCAGCCTGGTGTGCCGGAAACGCAAGGTCAGCCGGCCGAATTAGCCAGCAGGGCCAGATGGCGGCAGTGAGTGACGCAGTACTTCAGGGGCTTCCAGGGTTCCAGTTTCATCCTAGAATGTACATTTTCAGAGGCAGGGAATTTTCATCCCTCAGGATGGCTTCTGTATCGCCCAGCCTGGCCTATAGTAGGTGCTCAGTAGATCTCTGTTGACTGTGAGTAGATGCTGTTAGGTCCACCTTACAGATAAAGAAACTGGGAGCATTAGGAGATACACCTAATGCTAAAGGATGAGTTAATGGGTGCAGGAAATCAACATGGCACATGGATACATATGTAACAAACCTGCACATTGTCACATTGTGCACATGTACCCTAAAACCCTAAAGTATAATAAAAAAGAAAAAATAAAAAATAAAAAAATAAAAAAAAGAAACTGGGGAATGAAGAGGCTGGGCCCACAACCAGGAGATGGCCAGGCAGGATTTGAACCCAGGCAGTCTGGCCCAGAATGCCCTCCCCTCACATGCCACGCTCTGCTGCCTAGAGCATGGAGGTGGCATATGCTGGGGTCTGTGCCGTGAGCCTCACGGAGAGGGGCCCAACTGAGGACTCGCCCTCCTCCTCCAGGGTACGGAAGTGCAGGTGGATGACATCAAGCGGGTCTACTCACTCTTCCTGGACGAGTCCCGCTCCACGCAGTACATGAAGGAGTACCAGGACGCCTTCCTCTTCAATGAACTCAGTAAGAATCCCCACCCCACACCTGCACTGCCAGAGCCAACCTCAGAGGGAGGAAGAGGGAGCTCGGCCTAGAAGGCTCAGGCCCTGCCCCCTGGGCGACACTGACCATGTGGCCTTCCTTCTCCCCACAGAAGGTGAGACCATGGACACCTCCTGAGCTGGATGTCATCCCCCGACCCCACCCTGTTTTCTACCAGAGTTCTGACACTGTGACTTTGTATAAAATGGTTTTGAAGCTGGACCCACCCTGTGTGTGTGTGGTTGCCCTGAGCCCACAGAAAGACACCTCCAGAGTGCGGATTGAGAAGCCTTTATTATGGGAGGAACGGGGTGTCTGAGGGCTCTGGGAGTCGGGATGGACTCGGAAGTCTGCGGGGAGGGTCTTCAGAGGAAGAGGAGGCCTGGGAGTTGGGGGTGGTCACAGGTCCAGGGGTGGTCCTTGGGACCCCCACAGTCAGAGATGCTGCGGCGGCAGGGCCCACAGTGACAGCTGAGAGCCACAGGGAAGGAGACCACGGGGTCCACACCGGGCGGGCAGCCAGGGAGCCGGATGGACTCAAAGCGCACCTCGCGGTAGGTGCACACCACCTGAGGCAGGGGCGGCAGGGCCGCCTGCAGCACCCGCATCTGGAGGCCGTGTGAGTTGGGGAATGAGCATGTGCCTGGGGCCAGCGCCTCAGCTGAGCTCCCAAGCTGCCCCCACAGGTCCTGGACTCAGGTGTCCAGGAAGCCCTCTGTTCCTGCCCTCCCACACCCTATTCCCCAACCGCAGGCCAGAAAGGCAGACCACCTTTCCTCCCCCGCTGCCTCTGTGGGTCTGGCCCTGAGGTGGCAGCATCTGCCCCTGGCCCCAGGCAGCTCACCATGGTGGCGCAGTAGCCGGCACAGATGGTGGTGTTGACGGTGATGCACACGGGGCAGCCCTCCTTCTCCACAGCCAGGGTGGCATTGATGGGGCGGCACCGTGGCCGAAGCGGCTCCCTGGATGCCCATGCCCCGCCCATGCTCAGCAGCAGCAACAGCAGCAGCCCCTGGGACAAGGACACTGGTTCACCCGGGTCGGAGACCGGAGCCCTGAGCCCTGGCCTTCCCGTCCCCCGGGGTACACCACCCACAAAGACCCAGAGACCCTTCCTGGCATCTCCTATTCGGGACCCACCACCCCGACACCTGCCTTTCAGAGCCCACCCCACAGCCCAGAGGACCTGAGATACCCCAACATTTCAGATCCCAACCCTCGGGAACTGCCCCACCTGAAGCTTACTGGGGATCATGTCCCTCCAGAAAGAGGCCTCCTTCCACAGCTCACATGGGTCTGCCCCTTCTCATGCCAGTGATGGCCTGGAAGGAGGTGGAAGGTGCCCAGGGGCCTGCAGTCTTACCTGGAGCATCTCCATCCTTGATGCTTCCCCTGCCTCGTGTACCTGGCTTTATACCTCGGGGTTGTGGAGGCGGCAAGGCCACCAGGAGGTGGTAGGATGCTGGGGTAACCTGGACACTAATCCCCCCGGGGGCGAGAGGTGCACACGGCCAGGGAGGCTCAGGAGTGGCTCAGCGGAGCGCCCCAGCCCTCTCCCCTCAGTGGTCTATAGCCAGGGATGAGGCAGAGATCAGGGTGAAGTGACCTCAGAGACTCAGTCGTCGAGTGCTAGGGAGTAGTCGAGGCTGGAGGCACAGGGAGTAGGGTGTAGGAAGGCCTGTCTCTGCCTATCGTGGGGTCTTGGGAACCAGGAGGTGGCCGTGACCCGAGAAAGGTGCTGGACTGAAGCCTCAACCCTCCTCCACTTGAGCCATTCCTGTGCCACAGTCCAACCTCCCAGGAGGGGCGCTGCTTCGGACTTAGCTTCTGCCCAATGAGAGAGGGTCTCCCCGTGACTGAGCTGCCAGGGAAGCCACTTGACCCAGATGCCCCCAACGAGGGATTCAGCCCGAATCCCACCTCTCCCTTAGGGACCTCCGCCCATCCTACCCTCAAGCCAGAATGTCCGGAGCAGTCCCCGGAAATGTCTGTGGTTCAGGTGATTTAACTCATTATTTAATACGCCTGCAGGGTACGTGTCTTGACCCCGGGGCCACAGCCTCCAAGGACGTTATCTGGACTTAGTCCCCTCTCCGCGATGCCGCAGCTGAGTGGGTGTCTGGGCTAGTCCCGCCCCCACATTGCCAATAGACGTAATGAGTGCGACTCAGGCTGGGTCCGGACCCCTCCTAGTAAGCGGAGGTCCCGAGCTCCGCTCGGCCGCGCGGCCCTGGGGGCGGGTCTGGGGTAGGGTTGGCCCGGCCGGCTCACACCAGCTCCGGCTTCAAGCTGCCGTAGCTGGAGTTCTCGGTACTGTAGGCTTTCGGCACGCTGTGGATGCCCCGCAGAGGCTTCCAGTGCAGGCCGCCCCAGGGCGCCTCCAGCGGGCAGAAGCGGTCGAGCCGCCGGAGCGGGTGCAGCAGGGGGCTGTAGGACTCCTGAGCCAGAGACAGGGCTCCCCGGTGCGGAATGGCCGAGGTCACTGGGCTGAGGCGTGGCACGCGGACCTGCGGTGGTCGGGGCGGCCGGGAGGAGGGCGGACAGGGCGGCCGCTGCGGGCCGTGGCCCCAGACCTGGGGCGTCTCTTCGAAGCTCCAGTAGGTCAGGTAGTCCTTGCGGGGGTATCCGGACAGCTCCGTCCTGTGGGAGCAGGGCAGGATGGTGAGGATACAGCTGGATCCTTGGGGACGAGGTTCAGACCTCGGGATCTAAGGAGTCTGCACACTCAAACTCCTGCATTTCCAGGAGAGCACCCACTTAGGAAGGACGCGACCGGGCACGCGTAGCCTGCGTTCCTGGGTCCCCGAGGTACTTAACGTCCTGGAAACTGAGCTTTCGCATCCTAGGGAAGGAAACGGGGGCTTTCGCTTCCGTGCGAAAGAGTATCTGGGGGCTGAAGTACAGAAGGAGGCCCTGCCCTCAGATCCAGAATCCCCCGGAGCCGCTGTGCAGGCTTCCTGTCCCTACCGCGGTTCCTAAGAGTTGACACTAAGGACTCCTGGGTGCTAAAAGCGGGAGGGGCTGGGGCCTGAACTGTGGTTGTTGCTGCTACAGGAGTCGAGGCTGAGACCACCGGTCAGAGAATGGGAGCCAGCCCAGGGGCTCGGCGTGCACCGGCCAAGGCGGGGGCTGTGCAGGAGGCGGTGCCGAGCGAGAGCCCGGCTTACTTGGGATAGAACCGAAAGTCCCGCGCTGAGGTGGTTAGATAGAGCTGTCGGCGGTCCAGGACGCCGTGGTCGGATACTGTGAAAGGCCGGCCAGACAGCGCGGGGTTCTTCGTGCAGGAGATTAGAGCCTGAGCAAGATTGGGGGAGGAGGCATACCCAAGACATAGATTTCATACCCCATCCCAAGCCCTGGGTCCCGAGTTCAGAATCCGTCTCCTTCGGCCTCGACAGCCATGACGGCCACGGCCCTCGCACCCTGCCCCAGAGTCAGAGCCCTTCCTGCCACCCACGCCAGGGAACTTGAGCTTCCTTCCTCATACCCGAACCCTTCCCAGCCTCACCTCCCTAAATCCAAGCCTTCCTGCTGGTCAAGGAACTCAAATCCAGGCTCCCAGCCACCAAAAACAACCTCCCTGGTTCCGCTCCCGGTCTTAAACCGTCTTGGTGTGGCCACTGGAAGTGAGCTGCATCTTGGGCAACAACTCCACGTTACTTCTCCCAACTCCCACCTGACCCCGTCCCGGAATACTCTAGTCTCGTCCCCACCCACAGCCCGCCGTCTAGCTCCACAGCAGCTTAGGAGCCCTGAAGGCAAGTTTCCAGCCCCTGGTCCTTCTGGCCTGGCCTGGATGCCCAGCCCCCCCCCCCCCCCAACCTCCCGATCCCGCCCCAGACCCTTTAGCAGCCACGCCCCAAAGCCGTGATTCCTTCTGGCCCCGCCCAGGGCTCCCGGAGCTCCGCCCTGTCTCGCCAGCGCCGGCTTCCACCCAGCCACCTGGGAAGGCCCCCCGCGGCGGTGGTCTGCGAGTTGTGGGGGCTGGGGCCCGGAGTATTCCGGGGCGCGCGGGTCCCCGCTGGGAAAGCCAGTGTACTGCGCCCTCGTCTCGCTGCTCTGGTACTTTGTGGTCAGTGGGAGGCGCCAGCCGCGGTGTCTGAGCTGCGGAAAGGCGACCCAGAGACTCATGTGAAGGAGCAGGGGACTCAAATGCAGTCCCCCGCCCTGTCCCCTGCGGACTCCGGCACTCCCCAAATCTTACCTTTTCTCCTGAATCCTTGATCCCCACAGTCCGCGTGGGGTCTGCAGGCTCTGGGGCTCTGGGCTGGGCGCAGGGCCCGCCATGGGTCTTGGGCACGTAGGCCGAGCCAGAGGTTGTCTCCCATCTGCTGAGGACCTCGTCGAAAGCTCAGATGCGAGAATCCTGCTTTGCAGTCGGAGGTAAAGGGTCCGCGACCGTGGACTGGAGAGAAGGCGCTGCACATCAGCCTTAAAGACTCAGGAGTCCGTATCACCCCCCACCCCAAACTCTGACCTCCTCCGGTTGGCCCCCAGCCCTTTCCTCTGCAGTCCCTGGCATCCAGATTCCCTGGCGCCTTCTCTCTCAGACCCAGAACTCCAGGACCCTCCTGCTTCAGAGAGGAGTCCACGCTCCCAATCCCCTTTTCGCAGCCCCCATCTTTCTGGGTCCCCAGGCCCCGCAAGGCTTCAGCCTAGGGTCTGCCCACTTGCACCGTGGGCGGGGGGAAGGGTACGGGTGGGATGATGCCATGGGTAAGGTAGCTGCTGGTGAGATTCCCGTTGGGCCAGGATTCAGGCATCTGGGTTGCAGAGATGGAAGACCACGGGGGGCCACAGCGCAGAGCCAGGGTGCCACTGGCCATGGTTCCACCCCCTCCCTGTAGCCAAGCAGGAGCTGGTTTGTTGGTGTTGCCCCAGGTAACAGAACCCGCCCACCCCAATCCAGCCAGTGAAAGGCCTGCAGGCACATGGATGGATGGAGTGATTAAGAGACCCAGAGACAGAGGGACAGGGACTCCAAGAGGGGCACAGAGAAACACGGAGTGGGGGATGGAGAGTCAGAAAGAGGCGGGCAGAAGGGGACGGAGAAGTTCAGGATTTCAGAGACCCAGGGGGTGGGGGAGACAGAGACCCAGAAAGAAGGACAGAAACCTGGAGGTGTCAGAGATCCAGAGACCCCTGCACTGCACCCAGCACCTCAGGACATCCATGAGAAACACACCCCTTTGCTCCAGGGTCCAGAACCTCCTAGCTGCTTCCTCCCTCTGCCAGGCCTGCCCACCTCGGGGTAACGATTTCCAGCCATCCCTGGGGCTCCCCAACCCTTCCCGCATGTGCTGAAGAATTCAGTGCCAGTGTCAGCTGTCCTGCCTGCCTTTGATTTGGTTGAAAACTTCCACCTGGGTAGGCTGGGTGGGGAAAGAGAAAGGGACCTAGAGAGAAGTGCACAGGGACATAGCGAAAAAGATGGGCTCTGATGAGTGAGGAATAAATACAAGAAAGGGGAGAGACAGGGAGGAAGAAAAAGACCACGATGGAAAGGGAGCTATTAGTACTACCCAGAGGCGAGAGACACTGGAAGTTAGAGACAGAGATGAAGGTGGCAAAAAAGACCAAAGTCACAGATGGAAAACAAGGAGATGTAGGAACTGAGGCAGCCATGCCCCACCCTGCCCAGGAGCCTGGTCTGTATAGATGGGGGGAGAAGTTGCCTATGTCCTTTGCTCAAAGCTGGACCTGAGAGAGAGAGAGTTGGCGGGGCTATGGGTAACACGTGAAGGGCTACTGTGAAGGCCTGTGGTCTGTCCCTGGCTTCGCTTGTCACTTCTTCACTATAAACAGCTTTTGGTCACCGGGCGCAGTGGCTCATGCTCGTAATCCCAGCACTTTGGGAGGCCGAGGCATGCGGATCACTTGCGGTCAGGAGTTTGAGACCAGCCTTGCCAACATGGCGAAATGCTGTCTCTACCAAAACATACAAAAAGTAGCCAGGCATGGTGGCGAACACCTGTAATCCCAACTAAGGCAGGAGAATCACTTCAACCCGGGAGGTGAAGGCTGCAGTGAGCTCAGATTGCACCACTGCACTCCAGCCTGGGCGACAGAGCGAGACTCCATCTCAAAAAAAAAAAAAAGCTTTTGGTCAAGGCCTCGACTCCTCCTCAACCCCCATTATCTCATCCTACCAGCCCATTCTTCAGACAAGGAAAACTGAGGCTACTTTCTGCAGCCAGGCCCAGGATCCCACTTACCCCTCCTCCCCCATTCAGGCTTCTGGGGCCTTTCTGTTGGATTTTGCTGGCCCTACTCAAGGGCTCTCAATGGACAGTGACCCCCTGATCCTAGCCAGGGGGCCGGTGAGTTACTCAGAAACTCATGCCCCACTCAAGCTGGACACATTTTTTTTTTTTTTTTTTGAGATGGAGTTTGGCTCTTTTTGCCAAGGCTGGAGTACAATGACATGGTCTTGGCTCACTGCAACCTCTGCCTCCTGGGTTCAAGCAATTCTCCTACCTCACCCTTCAGAGTAGCGTGGATTACAGGCATCCGCCACCACGCCCAGCTAATTTCTTTCTATAATTTTAGCAGAGACAGGGTTTCACTATGTTGGCCAGGCTGGTCTCGAACTCCCGACCTCAGGTGATTCGCCCACCTCGGCCTCCCAAAGTGCTGGGATTACAGGCATGAGCCATCGCACCTGGCCATCAAGCTGGAAAATTTTAAGGTCTGTTTCTTTCCCAGTGTAGAGTAAAGGTTGGCACAGGGAAGAGGGCTAGAAACCTGATTGCAGCTCCCCACCCAGGGCTGAACTCTCCAGCATCCTGATCACTTCTCATTCAACCTTGCTTGTACTCCCCCTGTGATCGGTAGCTTATTACCTCAAAACAGAATATTCTAAGTCAACCTTTGCCCCCTCTTACCAAGTAAGATTTCCCATTTGAACCCCAGCTCCCAGATACTTAAAGGCCTTCTGTGGGCCACATTCTCAAGGTCCCCTGGCCATCTGCTTGCCTGTTCCAGTTTATCTCCTCCCCCACCCACATCGTGAAATATCACCTCCCACTCCCCAGGATGAGCAAGGTGGTGTCCTCTGAGACTGAGTAGTCAGCAACTTAACGCCAAGGGCCACCAATGATCAAATCCATGAGTTGATCTGAGGAGTTATGCATTAGGGCTAAGAAACAGTAAACACTCAGTAAATAGTGGCTATTATTATTATATCATCATCATTATTACCCTCAAGTTCCCCCAGGAGAACTCCTATTCAACCTCCAAAACCCCATGTGGTTTCACCCATCCTGCAGAGATTGAGCTCAAAATCAGAGAATTGTGATTTTGTGATTATTTGATGAGTTCCCAAACTAGGGTCCTTAGATCAGCTGGGCCATCCCTGAGGTCTCTCAGCATCCAGTTCTGTTATTTTTCTGGGCATGGGTCTCAGGCCCGGCCAGTCCGGCTGAGGAGTGTGCAGACGCAGGCAGTGTCAATTCGAATCCATCGCCAGCCCACACGGCCCTGGGCATCAGCGGTCAATGCCCGCACATAGGACTGCTTGGCCTTGCACTCAGATACCCAGTGCCTCCTGTCCACTCCCCGGCAGCCCCCTCCACCTGCCCCCGGGCCACCTTCCTCAGCGTTATCAGCCTTGCAGCGGGTTTCAAAGAAGTACTGGCGGAGGGGACTGCCGCCAGCTGCAGGCACCTCGCCCAACACCTCCACCTCGCGCCCACGCAAGTCCACAGCGGTCCGGCGGTCTGTCACCCAGCCACTGACTGCATCGCACACAGCCAGCTCACCCCGACGACTCGCTGGTGCGGTTTCGCTCACCCCACGCCGGCTGCGGTTGGCCGGGGCACCTGCTGACTCCCGAAAGGCCCCGGCCTCCAGCAGGAAGAGCAGAGGGGGCCCAGAAGGGGCACCCCTAGACAGGACTACTCGGGGGGACAGAAGGTCCCACTCAGGGGCCAGAAAAGGGGGCAACGTTGAGGGTGGGAGTTGGGACTCAGTTGGCACACTGGGGAGGAGGAAAAGGAGGAGGATGGGGAGGGAGCATGAGGGGAGAGGGAGCATCTCTCGGAGCACCTGGAGACAGAGAGAGGGAGGCTGGGATTAGAGAAGGGGGTAAAAACTTCAGTGGGGACAGAAGTTTGGAACCCCAGGGGAGGCTTGCCTGCCAGGATTGTGGGGAAGCCCTTGTTCTAGAAGTTTGGGGGACCCTATATCTAGGGCTTGTGTAATGCCCAACTTGTAGATTAATAATAAATATTCAACTACTACAGGCCAGGCACTGTGGCTCACACCTCTAATCCTAGCACTTTGGGAGGCTGAGGCGGGTGGATAACTTGAGGTCAGGAGTTCGAGAGCAGCCTGGTCAACATGGTGAAACCTCTCTCTACTAAAAATACCAAAATTAGCCGGGCATGGTGCTGCACGCCTGTAATCCCAGCTACTCAGTAGGCTGAGGCAGGAGAATAATTTGAACCTGGGAGGCGGAGGTTGCAGTTAGCAGAGAGCGCACCACTGCCCTGCCGCCTGGGCGACAGAGTGAGACTCTGTCTCAAAAGTAAAAATAAGGCCAGGCACGGTGGCTCATGCCTGTAATCCCAGCACTTTGGGAGGCCGAGGTGGGCGGCTCACCTGAGGTGAGGAGTTCCAGACCAGCCTGGTCAACATGGTGAAACCCCTTCTCTACTAAAAATACAGAATTACCTGGGTATGGTGGCGCATGTCTGTAATCCCAGTTACTTGGGAGGCTGAGGCAGGAGAATCACTTGAACCCAGGAGGTGGAGGTCGTGGTGAGCTGAGATTGCGCCATTGCACTCCAGCCTGGGCAACAAGAGCGAAACTCCATCTTAAAAAACAATAATAAAATAAAAATAAAAATAATTCAACTACTATTACTTAATAGTAACAGATGTTGAAATACAGGCTCAGAAAAGTTAATGATTTGTGCCCGGTCACACAGCCAGCAAATGGCAGAGATGGGACTTCACCTCTGGGCAACTGCACTCTGCCATCCTTCCTGTGCAACTTTGAGGAACCAACAGTCTTGCATCTTGGAGGATGCTCCAAACAATTTTTTTTTTTTGAGACAGAGTCTCACTCTGTTGGCCAGGCTGGAGTACAATGGCACAATCCCGGCTCACTGCAATGTCTGCCTCCTGGGTTCAGGTGATTCTCCTGCCTCAGCCTTCTGAGTAGGTGGGATTACAAGCACCTGCCAATGTGCCCAGCTAATTTTTGTGTTTTTAATAGAAATGAGGTGTCACCATGTTGGCCAGACTGGTCTTGAACTCCCAACCTCAAGCAATAGTCCTGTCCTGGTCTCCCAAAGTGCTGGGATTACAGGCATAAGCCACCGTGCCTGGTCCCAAACTGGTCTCCAGCCCAGGCTGGAGTGCAGTGGTGTGATCTCTGCTCACTGCAACCTCTGCCTCCCGGGTTCAGGCCATTCTGCCTCAGACTGCCGAGTAGCTGGGACTACAGGCGCCCGCCACTACGCCCGACTAATTTTTTGTATTTTTAGTAGAGACGGGGTTTCACCGCGTTAGCCAGGATGGTCTCGATCTCCTGACCTTGTGATCCGCCCGCCTCGGCCTCCCAAAGTGCTGGGATTACAGGCGTGAGCCACCGCGCCCGGCCACAGATTGTTTTAAGATCAGGTCTCGCTGTGTTTCCCCGCTGGACTTGAACTCCTGGGCTCAGGCAGTCCTCCTGCTGTGGCTCCTAAGTAGCTGGGACTACAGACTCAAGTCACCACGCCTGGCCACATTCCACAATTTAGAGAAAGGTCACAACCTGGAATCCTAGGGAGACCCCCGTTCACCTCAAAACTGCCACTAAGGAGGTAAAACCCTGCCCCTCTGAGGCAGGCTTCAGTTTCCCGGTGTGTGAAATTGACCTGGCGCTGGGAGAGGCTGGTGGAGGCGTGGATTTTGCAGTTTCTTTACAACGTTCTGGAAGCCTGTGGTTCTGGGAAAGGGTGGCGTGGAGAACAGTGGGACACAGTCAGTAGTTACCAGACCTGTCAGCACCTCCTCCACCTCGGAGCTCTGGGGCTGGGAGGCCCCAGGCTTTGGGGGGCCCCTGTGGAGGACACAGGTGGCCCCCTCCTTCCTGACATCTCAGGAGAGGGAGGGGGCAACCACCTAGGGGAAGAAAAGAATAGACAGGTTATAGAGGCAGGTGAGGAAGGGGCCAAATGCCTGAACAACCTCTTCCCAGAGTTCCTCTTCAAGTGCAGGGTACCCAAGAGTCAAGGCCCAGTCGCCTTTCCAGAGGCCCCTTTTCTACCCAGGTGATGGCTCCTGGCTAGGAGGGGAGGCAGATGGATGGAGGGGATGGGGGAGGAGGGGAAGGGAGAGGCAGTGGAAGAAGGAGGCTGGAAGAGATGACATCCCCCTCGGTCCATTCATCTCCCAGATGGAGCGGAACTGGCCACCTGGGTCCCTGAGGGCCCACACTCAAGAAGCCCTGGTTCCCCAAGCTGCTTCCTGGAATGTTCCCTCCTCACAGGACAGGCCAGGGCCCGCCCAAGACTTCTGCACATACCTGGAGTGGCTGCCTGCTCCAGGTATGTACCTGGCTCCTCGGTACAGGAAAGGGGAAGGGTGGAGAGTGAAAGGAGCCCCGGCTGACCCAACCAGGACCGCCTTCTCCCTCAGACCGAGTAGTGCAGACCCCAGGGCCTCCACCTTCAGACTCAGGAGTTCAGATCCCCAGAGCCCTCCTCTCTCAGAACCAGGAGGAGTCCAGGCCCCCAGCGCCCTCCTCTCTCAGACCCAGAAATCCAGGCCCCCAGCGCCCTTCTCCCTGAGACCCAGGAGGAGTCCAGGCCCAGGCCCCCAGCGCCCTTCTCCCTCAGACCCAGGAATCCAGGCCCCCAGTGCCCTCCTCCCTCAGACCCAGGA
>NW_026652287.1:36375185-36381551 GCF_009828535.3 Hylobates moloch | reverse complement strand
AAAAAAAAAAAAAAAAAAAAAAAAAAAAAGTTGAGCCTTTTTTATTATTATTATAGAGTTGGGGTCTTGCTCTGTTGCCCAGGCTGGTCTGGAACTCCTGGCCTCAAGCCATCCTTCTACCTAGGCCTCCCAAAGTTCTGCGATTACAGACATGAGCCATTGTGCCTGGCCTGAGCCATTTTTTTTTCTTTTGCTCTCTGGAGCACTCCCCAGTACAACCTGGAAGTGTGTCCCGGGTGGTAGGTTGAACCTGCTGCTCAGGACACACTCCTATATTAATAATCTCCTATATTAATAATCTCCTATATTAAAAAGGAAGAAGGTTCTCAGCCTGCTGCCCAGGACACACTCCTGTATTAAATAAATTCTTTGTTGGGCACAGTGGCTCACGCCTGTAATCCCAGCACTTCGGGAGGACGAGGCAGGCGGATCACTTGAGGTCAGGAGTTTGGCCAACATGGTGAAACCCTATCTCTACTAAAAATACAAAAATTAGCCAGACATTGTGGTGCACACTTGTAATTCCAGCACTCAGGATGCTGAGGCAGGAGGATCACTTAAACCTGGGAGGTGGAGGTTCCAGCAAGTTGACATGGTGCCACTGCATTCCAGCCTGAGTGACAGAACAAGACTCTGTCTCAAAAAACAAAAATAAATAAATAAATAGGTAGATATACTCAGTCCTATATTAAAAAGGAAGAAGGTCCTGAACCTGCAGCCCGGAATACACTCCTATATTAATAATCTCCTCTTATATAATCTCCTATATTAAAAAGGAAGGAGGCCGGGCGAGGTGGCTCACGCCTGTAATCCCAGTACTTTGGGAGGCCGAGGCGGGCAGATCATGAGGTCAGGAGATCGAGACCATCCTGGCTAACATGGTGAAACCCCATATCTACTGAAAATACAAAAAATTGGCCAGGCACAGTGGGGGGTGCCTGTAGTCCCAGCTACTCGGGAGGCTGAGGCAGGAGAATGGCATGAACCCGGGAGGCAGAGGTTGCAGTGAGGCAAGCTAGCCACAATGCCACCACACCACGCCAACCGAGAGAGACAGTCTCTCTTCCAAAAAAAAAAAAAAAAAAAGTGGGGTTTTAGGTTTGTTTGTTCTCCCCACCTCCAGCAACTGAGCAACTGACTGGACAGAGCTGCCATTCACTGTGGCAGGAAAGCCTGGGGAGGGCGCTCTTGAGCGTGAACTGCTCGGTGGACATCCTGGTGGGAATGGGCATTGGGCATGAGATCGTGGAGGTGGGGCTCTGGAGATATCAGCATGGAGCTGACCAGTTTGAGGCTGGAGGAACTCAGGGGAGCAAGAGTAGGCAAAGAGGGGAGAGGCCTGGGGGCGGGCTCAGCGTCCAGGAAGCTTCAGGTGCTGACTCTGAGGTGGCATCCAAGATCCAGGTGAAATGTTCCCGGGAGGTTGGGCAATGCCCTGCTCAACCAGTGAACCCTGGCTCCTGTTCCAAATTTGTGTTGACTTTCTAGGGTTAACCCAACACTAAAAACACCTCCACACATGAAACACACCTACACCTCAGCCCATGAAGAGTTAATATATGTATATATTTTTTCTTTTCTTTTTCTTTTTTCTTTTTTTTCTTTTTCTTTTTTTTTTTTTTTGAGACAGAATCTTGCTCCATCACCCAGGCTAGAGTGCAGTGGCATGATCTTGGCTCACTGCAACCTTGACTACCTGGGCTCAAGAAATTCTCCTGCCTCAGCCTCCCAAGGAGCTGAGACTACAGGTGCGCACCACCATGCCCAGCTGATTTTTGTATATTTTGTAGGTTGAGAGTCTTACTATGTTGTTCAGGCAGGTCTCAAACTCCTGAGCTATAGCAGTCTGCCTGCCTCGGCCACCCAAAGTGCTAGGATTACAGGTGTGAGCCACCGTGCCCGGCCTATGTTCTTTCATTCATTGCCAACATTTCACAAGACAGATATCACGTAAACCACCAAATTTCTTGTTTTTCTTAGAAAGTTGGTCAAGTGGCTGGGCGCGATGGCTCACGCCTGTAATCCCAGCACTTTGGGAGGCCGAGGCGGGCGGATCACGAGGTCAGGAGATTGAGACCATCCTGGCTAACATGGTGAAACCCCGTCTCTACTAAAAATACAAAAAAAAAAAAAAAAATTAGCCGGGCGCGGTGACGGGCGCCTGTAGTCCCAGCTACTCAGGAGGCTGAGGCAGGAGAATGGTGTGAACTCAGGAGGCAGAGGTTGCAGTGAGCCGAGATAGTGCCACTGCAGTCTGGCCTGGGCGAAAGAGCGAAAGTTGGTCAAGTTGGGCCGGGCGCGGTGGCTCATGCCTGTAATCCCAGCACTTTGGGAGGCCAAGGCGGGTGGATCACAAGGTCAGGAGATCGAGAATTAGCCGGGCATGGTGGTGGGCGTCTGTAGTCCCAGCTTCTCAGGAGGCTGAGGCAGGAGAATGGTGTGAACTCAGGAGGCGGAGCTTGCAGTGAGCCGAGATCACGCCATTGCACTCCAGCCTGGGCGACACACAAGTTGGTCAACAGGACCTGTGGGGCAGGGAGGCAGAAATAACAAGTGGCTTGTTTGCCTAAATTCTCTGCCACTTCTTACCTGTAACGTCATGCAAGTTACTCAGCATTTCTACTCCTCTGTTTTCTCACCTGTAAAATGGGGCCAATTGTGACAGAGTTGTTATGAGGATTTAATGAGATTAGATTAAATACCCATGAAACCCTTATCAATATTTATCATGCTGCAATCTCAGCACTTCAGGAGGCTGAGGTGGGAAAATCACTTGAGCTCAGGAGCTCAAGACCATCCTGGGCAACATAGCACCAGACCCCATCTCAACCAAAAATAAACAAAATAAGCCAGACAGAGTGGCACACATCTGTAGTCTCAGCTACTCAAGAGGCTGAGGAGGATCACTTGAGCCCAGGAGGTTGAGGCTGCTATGATTGTGCCGCTGCACTCCAGCCTGGGCAACAGAGTAAGAACTTGTCTCAAACAAAACAAAGCAAGAACAACTTGCTCTACCCATTGCCTCCTGCCACCCCCACCACCCAGATCATACATTTTTTTTTTTTTCTGCAATGGAGTCTCGCTCTATCGCCCAGCCTGGAGTGCAATAGCGCCATCTCAGCTCATGGCAACCTCCACCTGCTGAGTTCAAGCGATTCTCCTGCCTCACCCTCCCAAGTAGCTGGGACTACAGGCACACGCCACCACATCTGGCTAATTTTTGTATTTTTAGTAGAGATGAGGTTTCATCATGTTGGCCAGGCTGGTCTGGAACTCTTGACCTCAAGTGATCCACCTGCCTCGGCCTCCCAAAGTGCTGGGAGGCGTGAGCCACCGCACCCAGCCCAGATCATACAATTTTATCAGTAGGAACTTCATACATACCATACCACCAGTGTATTAGAATGCCTTTTATTTTTATTTTGACATAACTTAAGACTTACAAAATATTCCTAGAACAGTACAGAGAATTCATGTATACTGAAACTCCCCACTGTTCTTTTCTTTTCTTTCTTTCTTTTTTTTTTTCTTTTTTTAGATAGAGTCTTGCTCTGTCGCCAGGCTGGTGTGCAGTGACACGATCTCAGCTCACTGCAATCTCTGCCTCCCGGGTTCAAGCTATTCTCCTGCCTCAGCCTCCGGAGTAGCTGGGATTACAGGCACGCACCACTACACCTGGCTAATTTTTTTTTAGTACAGACAGGGTTTCACCATGTTGGCCAGGATGATCTCAATCTCCTGACCTCGTGATCCGCCTGCCTCAGCCTCCCAAAGTGCTGGGATTACAGGTGTGAGCCATTGCGCCTGGCCCTTTCGTTCTTTCTCTCTCTCCCTCCCTCCCTTCCTTCCTTCCTTCCTCCCTTCCTTCCTTCCTTCCTTCCTTCCTCCTTCCCTCCCTCCCTTCCTTTTTTCTTTCCTTCTTTCCTCCTTTCCTTGTCTTCCCGGCTGGTGAGCAGTGGTACCATCACAGCTCACTGCAGCCTTGAACTCTTGGGCTCAAGGGATCCTCCCACCTCAGCCCCTCAGCCCTCCAAGTAGCTGGGACTACAGATACATGCCACAGCACTCGACTAATTTTTTTTTTTTAATTTCAGTAGAGAGGAGGTCTTGCTATGTTGCCCAGGCTGGTCTTGAACTCCTGAGTTCAAACTATCTTCCTGCCTTGGCCTCCTAAAGTGTTAGGATTACAGGTGTGAGCCACCATACCTGGCCTTCTTTCTTTTTTTCTTGACTTTTACTTGTGGTCCAGTGTTTAACATTTATTTATTTATTTATTTATTTATTTATTTATTTATTTATTTGATGGAATCTCGCTGTGTTGCCCAGGCTGGAGTGCAATGGCATAATCTTGGCTCACTGCAACCTCTGCCTCCTGGGTTCAAGCCATTCTCCTGCCTCAGCCTATGAAGTAGCTGGACTACAGACATGTACCACCATGCCCGGCTAATTTTTGTATTTTTAGGAGACACAAGGTTTCACCATGTTGGCCAGGCTGGTCTCGAACTCTTGACCTCAAGTGATCTGCCCGCCTCGGCCTCCCAAAGTGCTGGGATTACAGGCGTGACCCACCATGCCTGGCCTCAATGTTTAACATTTTTAAAAAAGAAAAATAGGCTGGGTGCAGTGGCTCATGCCTGTAATCCCAGCACTTTGGGAGGCCTAGGCAGGTGGATTGCCTGAGGTCAGGAGTTCAAGACCAGCCTGGCTAACATGGTGAAACCGGGTCTCTACTGAAAATACAAAAAAAAATTAGCTGGGCAGGGTGGCAGATACCTGTAATCCCAGCTACTCGGGAGGCTGAGGCAGGAGAATCACTTGGACCCAGGGAGGTGGAGGTTGCAGTGGGCTGAGATCGCGCCACTGTACTCCAGCCTGGGCGACAGAGCAAGATTCAGTCTCAAAAAAAAAAAAGAAAAGAAAAGAAAAATATAGTAGTATAATAAATACCTATATGCCCATCATTTGTATTAGCATTTATTCACATTTTGTACATCATATATATGTGTCTGTACATACATAAATGTATATATTTCTTTTTGTCAAAGTATTATAAAGTATATTACGACACCATGACAGTTCATTTCCAAACACGTTAGTAAGCATCTCCTAAAAATAAAGCCTTATTATTATTATTATTTTGAGATAGTGTCTTGCTCTGTCACCCAGGCTGGAGTGCAGTACAATGATCATGGCTCACTGCAGTCCCAACTTCCTAGGCTCAAGTGATCCTCCTACCTCAGCCTCTCAGGTTGCTGGGACAACAGGCATGCACCACCATGCCCAGCCAATCTTTTATTTTTTTGTAGAGACAGAGTCTCACCATTTTGTCCAGGCTCAGGCCTTTTTTACATAACAAAAATACCATTATATCACCTAATACAATTAACAGAAATGTCTTAATACCATCCCATATTTAACTCTATTTAAATACACCCAGAAGTTCCCAGATGTTTTATTACAGCTGATTTGTTCACACCAGGATCCCGACAACATTTGCATATTGCCTTTGTTTTCCCTGAGGGCAAAGACTTTTGTCTGCTCATTCATGCACTTGTTGCAAAGAAATCTTGCGAACACTTGTGTCGCTGCCATTATCACCATCGTTATTTCCATCACCATCATTACCATTGTTACCACCCTCACCATCATTCTCACCGTCATCCTCACCATCACCATTTTCACCATCACCACCATCACCATCAACACCATCTTCACCACCATCATTACCATCCCCAACCTCACCATCATCATCGCCACCATCATTACCACCATCATCACCATCAACACTGTCATTACCACAATCATCACCATCATCAACATCAGCATCACCATCATTGCCACCATCATCACCATCATCATCACCATCATTACCTCAATCATTCACGATCATCACTATCATTATCATCATCATCCTCACCATCATCACCATCTTCACTATCACCATCATCATCATCATCATCACCACCATCAGCATCCTCACCATCCTCATCATCATTCTCATCACCATCCTCACCATCACCATCCTCATCACTACCATTATCACCATCATACTCACCATCACCATCATGACCACCATCATCATCATCACCATCATCACCATTATCACTATCATCACCATCATCACCATCACCATCAAAATCCCATAGAAGCTCTCTTTTTCTCTTCTCTCTCAGCCATGTGACTTTGGAAGCTCTTCAAATGTTGATTCTGGGGTCCCTGCCCAGATCCCTTGAATTAGAATCTCCAGGTCTTTGGCCTTCCTGGTGGATTCCAATACAAGCCAAAGTTTTTGACTCCCTAGGCTAGGGAAAACAAGGGCAGGATTAAGGATATTTAGATAGTCAAAGAAATTATATTTTGGAGGCC
>NW_026652287.1:36373176-36375085 GCF_009828535.3 Hylobates moloch | reverse complement strand
GGCGGAGCTTGCAGTGAGCCGAGATGCGCCACTGCACTCCAGCCTGGGGGACAGAGCAAGACTCCGTCTCAAAAAAAAAAAAAAAAAAAAGACTGGGTGTGGTGGTTCACACTTGTAATCTCAGCACTTTGAGAGGCCAAGGCAGGAGAATCACTTGAGTCCTAGAGTTTGAGACCAGCCTGGGCCACATAATGAGACTCCCATCACTACAATTTTTTTTTTTTTTTAATTAGCTGGGCGTGGTGGCATGCACCTGTGGTCCCAGCTATTTGAGAGGCTGAGGCAGGAAGATTGCTTGAGCCCAGGAGGTCGAGGCTGCAGTGATCTATAATTGTGCCACTGTACTCCAGCCTGGGCCACAGAGTGAGATCTTGTCTCTAAAAAACACCAAAACAAAACAATAGAGTTTACTCAAGCACAAAGTTTGAGATAGCTAGACTCTGAAAGAATGTGGTCATTCTTAAGTGGAGAAGAAAAGGTTTCACTTATGTAGGCAGAAACAGAGAAGTTTAACAGCATTTAACATGTTCCATACAAAGCCAGTACACAACGTTCTGTGATATGATTGGTGGCAGCTTCCTAGATTTTAACCAAGATTTTTTTGTTGTTGTTGTTGGTTTGTTTTTGAGTCTCACTCTGTCGCCCAGGCTAGAGTGCAGGGGCGTGATCTTGGCTCACTGCAGCCTCCGCCTCCTGGGTTCAAGCGATTCTCCTGCCTCAGCTTCCCAAGTAGCTGGGACCACAGGCACATGCCACCACGCCTGGCTAATTTTTGTATTTTTAGTAGAGACGGGGTTTCACTATGTTGGCCAGGCTGGTCTCAAACTCCTGACCTCAGTAGATCTGCCTGCCTTGGCCTCCCAAAGTGCTGGGATTACAGGCGTGAGCCACCGCGCCAGACTAAGGAAGTTTATTTTAACATTCCAGGAAGAGGGATAGTGATCTGAGGGGGTCTCATCTCTGACGCCATTCCATTACTTCTCATCATTTACGGGAAGAAGCAGAAATTGCAGTTGCTGGCTGCATGACTCAAGCCACTTAGATTTCTCTTGAGGCTCAAAATAATGTAATGTTCCAATAGCTTTAAGTTTGAATGATTTAATTGCACACCTACCGGGCAGAATTACCTGAGATAAATAGAACAAAGCATCTAGCCAGGTAGTTGTCACAGAGCAGATGTTCAATCAATGATATTCGTATTGTTTTGGTGATAGATGTGATAAATGTGTAAAGAAATAGAAAATGGGCCGG
This sequence comes from Hylobates moloch, assembly GCF_009828535.3. NCBI lineage: Eukaryota > Metazoa > Chordata > Mammalia > Primates > Hylobatidae > Hylobates > Hylobates moloch. Next base: position 36,373,834 of record NW_026652287.1, on the reverse strand, counting down.
GAGTGGTGGCTCATGCCTGTAATCCCAGCACTTTAGGAGGCTGAGGTGGGCAGATCACTTGAGGTTAGGAGTTCAAGACCAGCCTGGCCAAAATGGTGAAACACTGTCTCTAGTAAAAATACAAAAATTAGTCAGTTGTGGCGGCGTGTGCCTGTAATCCCAGCTACTCAGGAGGCTGAGGCAGGAAAATCACTTGAACCTGGGAAGCAGAGGTTGCAGTGAGACAAGATCATGCCACTGCACTCCAGCCTGGGTGACAGATCGAGAATCCATCTCAAAAAAAAAAAAAGAAAGAGAAAAAAGAAAGAAAGAAATAGAAAATGCAGAACTGTTATGCCAATAAAAAATGGACAAGGACATGAACAGACAAGTCACAAGACAGAATGACAGTAGATTACAAACTGGTAGGAAGGTATTTATCCTCAGTACTCGCTGTTTTTAAATTTCTTTGTGTGTGTGTGTGTGTGTGTGAGAGAGAGAGTCTCACTCTCTTGCCCAGGCTGTAGTACAACAGCTCAATCTCAACTCACTGCAAACTCCATCTTCCAGGCTCAAATGATCCTCCCACTTCAGCCTCCCGGAAAGCTGGGAGACTACAGGCGACTGCCACGACGCCCAGCTAATTTTTTTTTTTTTTTTTTTTGAGACGGAGTCTTGC
>NW_026652287.1:36365632-36373076 GCF_009828535.3 Hylobates moloch | reverse complement strand
TTTTTTTTTTTTTTTTTTTTTGAGACGGAGTCTTGCTCTGTCACCCAAGCTGGAGTGTAGTGGCGCAATCTCGACTCACTGCAAGCTCCGCCTCCCGGCTTCATGCCATTCTCCTGCCTCAGCCTCCCGAGTAGCTAGGACTACAGGCACCTGCCACCACGCCTGGCTAATTTTTTGTATTTTTAGTAGAGACGGGGTTTCACCGTGTTAGCCAGGATGGTCTCGATCTCTTGACCTGATGATCCGCCCGCCTGTGCCTCCCAAAGTGCTGGGACTACAGGTGTGAGCCACCACGTCCGGCCATGCCCGGGTAATTTTTATATTTTTAGTAGAGACGGGGTTTCACCATGTTGCCCAGGCTGGTCTTGAACTCTTGGACTCAAGCGATCCGCCCACTTTGGCCTCCCAAAGTACTAGGACAAAAAATTTATTATTATTGTTATTTTTTCGTTTTTTGTAGAGGTGGGGTCTGGATATGTTGCCTCAGGCTGGTCTTAAACTTCTGACCTCAAGTGATCCTTCCACCTCTGCCTCCCAGTGTGTCGAGATCATAGGCGTGAGTCACTGCACCGGCCAGTAGTAACTGTCTTCATAGCGTGTATTGCTCTCTGAAGTAATCAAGTCCACTTATTTGTTTGTATGTTTACTGTCCCTCTCCCCTCTTCTCATCCCTTAGAAAATGAGGTCCCTGCCAGGCACAGTGGCTCAGGCCTGTAATCCCAGCACTATGGGAGGCCAAGGTGGGCAGACCACGAGGTCAAGAGTTCAAGACTAGCCTGGCCAACATGGTGAAACCCCATCTCTATTAAAAATACAAAAATTAGCCCGGGCTGGGCGCAGTGGCTCACACCTGTAATCCCAGCACTTTGGGAGGCCGAGGCAGGTTGGATCACCTGAGGTCGGGAGTTGGAGACCAGCCTGACCAACATGGAGAAACACCGTATCTACTAAAAAATACAAAATTAGCCGGGTATGCTGGCACATGCCTGTAATCCCTGATACTCGGGAGGCTGAGGCAGGAGAATCACTTGAACCCGGGAGGCGAAGGTTGTGGTGAGCCGAGATCATGCCATCGCACTCCAGCCTGGGCAACAAGAGTGAAACTCTGTCTCAAAAAGAAAAGAAAATAAGGTCCTTGAGGGCACAGCTTCTGTGTCAGTCTTGCTCACTGCTGTCTCCCAGTACCTACAACACAGGCTACCATACAGCAGGTGCTCAAGAAACTATTTGTGGACTCAATGAGTGAATACATAAATGAAAATGAGAGCCAACTCTTCACTTACTAAATTAGCAAAGCTCTCTAAAAGGCTTAAATTCAGTGCCAGCGAGGATGCCGTGAGTGTGAATGAGTGGAGATTATTTTAACTTTTCTAGATGCCAACTTGGTACTCTTACTGAGTAATTCCATTTCTGGGACTCTGTTCTAAGGAAATAATATAAGATGTGCACAAAAGTTTATGCACGAAGATTTTCTCTATAGCATTATTTGTAGCAGTAAAAATAATAGAAATCGCTTTAATATTTGTATAATAAACTTTATATATTTCTAACAATAAGGTCTAGAGGAAGGCTTTGTAAACTACAGAACAGCAATATTGTGAAATATCATGTAATTATTTTAATTAAAATGGAAAAAAAAAGTTTTATGGTATATTAGGTAGAAATACGCAGGGCCAGATATGGTGGCTCACATCTGTAATCCCAGCACTTTGGGAGGCCAAGGCAGGTGGATCACCTGAGGTCAAGAGTTCGAGACCAGCATGGCCAACATGGTGAAACCCCGTCTCTACTAAAAATACATAAATTAGCCGGGTGTGGTGGTGCGCACCTATAATCACAGCTACTAGTGGGGCTGAGGCAGGAGAATCGCTTGAACCCCGGAGGCAGAGGTTACAATGAGCCGAGATTTTGCCACTGCACTCCAGCCTGGGAGACAGAGTGAGACTCCATCTCAAAAAAAAAAAAAAATATATGTATAATACAACAAGATATAAAATGATATACGGTCATCCATTGGAATCCATGGGGGATTTGGTTCCAGGACCCCACCCGCCCTACAGACACCAAAACCTGAGGATACTCAAGTACCTGATATAAAACGGCATAGTGTTTGCATAGAACCTGCACATATTCCCCCCATTTATTTATTTATTTATTTATTTATTTTTTTTTTTATTTTTTGAGACAGAGTCTCTGTCACCCAAGCTGGAGTGCAATGGCGCGATCTTGGCTCACTGCAACCTCCGCCTCCCGGGTTCAAGAGATTCTCCTGCCTCAGCCTCCTGAGTAGTTGGGATTACAGGCATGTGCCACCATGCCTGGCTAATTTTTGTATTTTTATTTTATTTTATTTTATTTTATTTATTTATGTTGAGACGGACTTTCACTCTTGTTGCCCAGGCTGGAGTGCAATGGCACAGCCTCCGCTCACTGCAACCTCCACCTCCTGGGTTCAAGCAACTCTCCTAGTTCAGCCTCCCAAATATCTGGGATTACAGGCACACGCCACCACGTCCGGCTATTTTTTTTTTTTTTTTTTTTGGGATGGAGTCTCACTCTGTCGTCCAGGCTAGAGTACAGTGGCACAGTCTTGGTTCACTGCAACCTCCGCCTCCCGGGTTCAAGCGATTCTCCTGTCTCAGCCTCTGGAGTAGCTGGGACTACAGGCGCATGCCACCATGCCTGGCTAACTTTTTTGTATTTTTAGTAGGGGTGGGATTTCACGGTGTTAGCCAGGATGGTCTTGATCTCCTGACCTTGTGATCCGCCTGCCTCGGCCTCCCAAAGTGCTGGGATTACAGGTGTGAGCCACCATGCCTGGCCTAATTTTTGTATTTTTAGTACAGACAGGGTTCCACCATGTTGGCCAGGCTGGTCTTGAACTCCTGACCTCAAGTGATTCACCCACCTTGGCCTCCCAAAGTGCTGGGATTACAGGCGTGAGCCACCGTGTCCAGCCTCCTCCTGTATATTTTAAATCATCTCCACATTACTTGGAATGCCTAACACAGTGCAAATACTAAGTAAATGGTTGTTATACTGTATTGCATAGGGAATAATGACAAGGAAAAAAAGTCTATACACATTCAGTACAGACACAATTTTTTTCCCGAATATTTTTGATTCACTCTTGGTTGAATCCACGGATGCAGAAACCCACAGAACTGGTACGCAGTAGCACCTCCTCTCTCTCACACTATATATAGAGAGAGGGGATTTTATTTATATATATCAACGTAGTGTAAATGTAAGTTTTCATATATACATGTGAAATTGGTAGGACAACAACAGGATGATAACCACACAATTTTACAAAGATAAAACCTGGAAATACTGGAAATAGATGTATCGGAATGCTATCACTGGCAGGAGAAACGTGACTCCTTGCTGGGGGACATACTCTTATCTGTGGGATGTGTCTCCTCACGGAGTTTTTTTCTGTATATTTTCCCCACATATTTATTTATTTTTATTTTTTAAATTTTTATTTATTTATTTATTTTTGGGTAGGGAGACAGAGTCTCGCTCAAGCTGGAGTGCAATGGGATGATCTTAGCTCACTGCAATCTCTGCCTCCGGGTTCAAGTGATTTTCATGCCTCAGCCCCCCCCAGTAGCTGGGACCACAGTCACCGGCCACCACGCCCTACTAGCTTATGTATTTTTAGTAGAGATGGGGTTTCGCCGTGTTGTTCAGGCTGGTTGATCTCAAACTCCCGGCCTCAAGTGATCTGCCCATCTTAGCCTCCAAGTAGCTGGGACTACAGATGTATGCCACTATGCTCGGCTAATTTTTTGATTTTGTAGCGATGAGGTCTCACTATGTTGTCCAGGCTGGTCTCCCACTCCTGGCCTCAGGTGACCCTCCCACCTTGACATCACAAATTTCTGGGATTACAGGCCTGAGCCATCGTGCATGGTCCTATTTATTCATTTATTTTGTAGAGACAGGGTCTTGTTCTGTTGCCCAGGCTGGAATACGGTGGTGTGATCACGGGTCACTGCAACCTTGACCTCCTGGGCTTAAGCCATCCTCCCACCTCAGTCTCCAAGTAGCTGGGACTACAGATGCATGCCACCATGCCTGGCTAATTTGTTTTTATTTTGAGGTCTCACTATGTTGTCCAGGCTGGTCTCCCACTTCTGGCCTCAAGCGATCCTCCCACGTTGGCCTCCCAAAGTGCCAGGATTTCAGGTGGGAACCACCGCACCCGGCCTCGGTTTGATCACTTTAATTGGCTGCATTGCATGTCCGAGAATGACTGTGTCTTGGTTTATTTAATTTTTCCCTTATGTACGGCGTCTAGGTTGTTTCCAGCTTCTTTCCCATGACAAACATAAACAACACTGCAGTGAACATTACTGAGTTCATGTGATTTGGAGATGTGGAAATTCAGGAACGAAGGGGGCCCATATCTAAATGTCAACTGACCTGTCCCGTGGCCTCCAGACAGACTGTGTGTCCCTCCTCCTCCATTGTTTTGCAATTTTCAGGTTTTCTATTTTGAGCTTGTGTTATTTTTCTTATTTATTTATTTATTTTTATTTTACTTGAAGTTCTGGGATACATGTGCAGAACACGCAGGTTTGTCACATAGGTATACATGTTTCATGGTGGTTTGCTGTATCTATCAACCCATCATTTAGGTTTTAAGTCCTGCATGCATTAGGTATTTGTCCTAATGCTCTCCCTCCCCTTGCCCCCGACCCGCCACCGACAGGCCCCAGTGTGTGATGTTCCCCTCCCTGTGTCTATGTGTTCTCATTGTTCGACTCCCACTTATGAGTGAGAACATGCGTTGTTTGGTTTTCTGTTTCTGTTTAGTTTGCTAAGAATGATGGCTCCCAGCTTCATCCATTTCCCTTCAAAGGACATGAACTCATTCTTTTTTATGACTGCATAGTATTCCACAATGTATATGTGCCATATTTTTTTATCCAGTCTATCACTGATGGGCATTTGGGTTGGTTCCAAGTCTTTGCTATTGTAATATTTATTTATTTTTTTTTTAACACAAGAGTTTTGCTCTGTTGCCCAGGCCTGAGTGCAGTGGTGCATTCTCGGCTCACTGCAACCTCCACCTCCTGGGTTCAAGCAATTCTCCTGCCTCAGGCTCCCAAGTAGCTGGGATTACAGGTGACTACCACCACATCCGGCTAATTTTTGTATTTTTGGTGGAGATGGGGTTTCACCATGTTGGCCAGGCTGGTCTCGAACTTCTGACCTCAGGTGATCCTCCTACCTTGTCCTCCCAAAGTGCTGGGATTGCAGGCGTGAGCCACCGCGCCTGCCCTAAATGAGGCTTTATTAAGTTTGGGCTCAACATGTATGATGTGAATTCTTCCTAGTTTGTTGAGAGAGCTGTGGGTCTATGGTGCTGAGGGGAGTGGACAAAGCCCCTCCTCCTGACACCCCAAACCAATGAGGGAGACAGACAGAGCTTCCAACTTCCTTAGCCTGCGGACTGGCTTTTAAAAACTGCACAGGGCTGGTTGTGGTGGCTCATGCCTGTAATCCCAGCACTTTGGGATGCCAAGGCGGTCAGATCGCGAGGTCAAGAGTTCAAGACCAGCCTAGCCAATATGGTGAAATCCCAACTCTACTAAAAAATACAAAAAATATCCAGGTTTGGTGGCCTATGCCTGTAGTCCCAGCTACTTGGGAGGCTGAGGCAGGAGAATCGCTTGAACCTGGGAAGCAGAGGTTGCAGTGAGCCGAGATCACACCACTACACTCTAGCCTGGGTGACAGAGTGAGACTCCATCTCAAAAAAAAATAAAAAAAAATAAAATAAATAAAATAAATGAAAGTAAAAACTGCCCAGGAGCCGGGTGTGGTGGCTCACGTCTGTAATCTCAGCACTTTGGGAGGCTGAGGCAGGTGGATCACCTGAGGTCAGGAGTTAGAGACCAGCCTGGCCAACATGGTGAAACCCCATCCCTACTAAAAATACAAAAATTAGCCGGGCATGGTGGTGGGCGCCTGTAATCCCAGCTACTCAGGAGGCTGAGGAAGGAGAATTGCTTGAACCCGGGAGTCAGAGGTTGCAGTGAGCTGAGATTGCGCCATTGCATTCCAGCCTGGGCGACAGGAAGAGACTTTGTCTCAAAAAAAAAAAAACTGCCCAGGAAATTCTTATGCGCAGTCCTTCGTGGGGACTAGTGGCCCAGAGCTACTGCTTATTAAGCATTTATTATGAGCCAGAAAAGGTGCAAAATGTTTTATCCTTGAGTCCAGTTCATGCCTCCAGCAGAAGCCCAGGCCCCTGGGTTCTAGCACCGCCTTCCCGCCAGCTTCGACTTGGACAAGTGACGTCAGTGCCCTGTATGTTGGTTTTCTCATTGGAAAGATGGAGATAATAATAGTGCCTACTCATAGGATCATCATGAGGCTGAAACGCGTAGCTGTGCAGATCTCTTGGCACTGTGCCAGGCACTGAGTATGTGCTACACAAGTGTTTGACAAATATAATAAAACTGATGGCTGGGCACCTGCAAATCCCAGCACTTTAGGAGGCAGAGGCAGGTGGATCACTTGAGGTCAGGAGTTCAGGACCAACCTGGGCAATATGGTGAAACCCCCTCTCTACCAATACTAATACAAAAATTAGCCGGGCATGATGGCGGGCGCCTGTAATCCCAGCTACTCGAGAGGCTGAGGCACGAGAATCGCTTGAACCTGGGAGGCAGAGGTTGCCGTGAGCCGAGATCGCACCACTGCACTCCAGCCTGGATGAAAGAGCGAGACTCCATCCCAAAAAATTAACAAAAATAACTGACTGTGTATCTTGGAGTGACAGAGCTGTCCCTGCTTGTGTAATGTGCCTATCTATGCATTGGCGAGGCCTGTCGATCCTGCAGCTGGGAGAGAGTTTGCATGGGAGGAGGCAGCGTGAGGGATCAGTCCCCAGGCACAGAGGAAAACCCAGCTGGGACTCAGCTCTCACGGTCCTGCCATTCAGCCAGCTGAGAGGCACAGTCCCACCTCCAGACCCTTACCTGTGCTGTCTCCACTGTCCAGAACACTCTTTCCTTTCCTCACCTCCTTCAAAGGCTTGTTCCAATGTCATTATCTCGGTTTAAAGTGGAAATTCAGCTTAACCCCTTCCCCACCGGTGCCTCCTGTCTCTTGATTGGCCTTATTCTTCTCCACGGCCCTAAATGTACACGTTTACCTGGAAAGCGCTCCCTGCAAGGCAGCCGCATACCATTATTAAGACTCTGTGACAGGCCAGGCGCGGTGGCTCATGCTTGTAATCCCAGAACTTTGGGAGGCCAAGGTGGACAGATCACTTGAGGCCAGGAGTTCCAGACCAGCCTGACCAACATGGTGAAACCCCGTCTCCACTAAAAATACAAAACTAGCCTGGCGTGGTGGTGAGTGCCTGTTATCCCAGGTACTCGGGAGGCTGAGGCAGGAGAATCGCTTGAACCCGGCAGGCAGA
>NW_026652287.1:36363169-36365532 GCF_009828535.3 Hylobates moloch | reverse complement strand
CCACTGCACCTGGCCTTTTTTTTTTTTTTTTTTTGACATGGAGTCAGTCTGTTGCCAGGCTGGAGTGCAGTGGCGTGATCTCGACTTACTGCAACCTCTGCCTCCTGGGTTCAAGCGATTCTCCTGCCTCAGCCTCCAAGTAGCTAGGACTACAGGTGTGCGCCACTATGCTAAGCTAATTTTGTATTTTTAGTAGAGACGGGGTTTCACCATGTTGGCCAGGATGGTCTCGATCTCTTGACCTCATGATCTGCCCGCCTCGGCCTCCCAAAGCACTGGGATTCAGGCATAAGCCATTGCCCCTGGCCTTTTTTTCTTTTTTTGAGACAGAGTCTCACTCTGTTGCCCAGGCTGGAGTGCAATGGCAGGATCTTGGCTGACTACAACCTCCACCTCCCAGGTTCAAGCGATTTTTCTGCCTTAGCCTCCTGAGTAGCTGGGATTATAGATTCCCACCACCATGCCTGGCTAATTTTTGTATTTTTAGTAGAGATGGGGTTTTGCCATATTGGCCAGGCTGGTCTCGAATGCCTGACCTCAGGTGATCCACTCGCCTAGGCCTCCCAAAGTGCTGGGATTATAGGCATGAACTACTGTGCCAAGCCAAACCCCAGTGCTTTCATTTGTAAAATGAGATCATCTTAGTACTTACTTCACACGGTTTGGGGAGGATTTAAATTGTTAATCCTTGTAAATGGCACCTGGAATGTAGTAAGTGCTCATTAAATGTTAGTTATCTCTCTCAGGCTTCCAAAGGAGTTTAGTTAGTAACCCAGTGCTGTTCATTCCTCATTCATTCCATGACCTGGTACTTCTAGAAGGCCTTACTGAGCTCCAGACCCTGCTCTGAGTAGGGATCATTTTGTTTTTTTTTTTTTTTTTTTTTGAGACAGGGTCTTACTTACTTTGTTACCCAGGCTGGAGTGCAGTGTCACCATCACAGCTCACTTCATCCCTGAACTCCTGGGCTCAAGCGATCCTCCTGCTTCAGCCTTTCAAGTAGCTGGGACTAAGGTGTGTGCCACTGCGCCTACTTTTTTTTTTTGAGACCTTGTCTTGCTCTGTCACCCAGGCTGGAGTGCAGTACCGTGATCTTGGATCACCGCAACCTCTGCCTCCCGGGCTCAAGCGATTCTCGTGCCTCAGTCTCCCAAATAGCTGGGATTACAGGTGCCCACCACCATGCCCGGCTAATTTTTGTATTTTTACTAGAGACGGATTTCACCATGTTGGCCAGGCCAGTCTCGAACTTCTGGCCTTAAGTGATCCGCCTGCCTCAGCCTCCCCAAGTGTTGGGATTACAGGCGTGAGCCACCGCTGGTCTTGAACTCCTGGGCTCAAGGGATTCTCCTCCTTGACCTCCCAAAGTGCTGAGTTTACAGGAGTGAGCCACCACACCTGGCCTGTTCTGCCTTTGACAGCCTCCCCTTCGAGGTCCTGCCTCAGAATATCCTCCTCCAGGGAGCCCTCCCTGATGCCCTCGAACTGTAACTTGCCAGCATAGGGCTCCTCCTATTTCTTGCCCTATAGTAATTAATACTTACTTCATTCTGGACTGATCTCCCTGAGGGCAGGACCTGGATCTCTCTGTTCCCTACTAGATCTTGAGCCTCCAGCTCAGGGCTCCACACTGGGTGCTCAATAATGTCTGGGGATGGCACAGAACAGGGGCTCAGAGGAGAGGGCAGATGATTGAATGGATGCCCTTTCCTCCCCACAGAATGACTTTCTCACCGGGGTGTTTCCTGCCAGTCCCCTCAGTTGGCTTTTCCTCTTCAGTGCCATCCAGCTTGCCTGGTTCCTCCAGCTGGATCCTTCCTTAGGACTGATGGAGAAGATCAAAGAGTTGCTGCCCGACTGGTGAGGTCCCCCCACTCCAGCCCAGTAATCCCCAATCACTCTCCACCCAGTAAGTTCCTCTGTCATTGTGGTGTACCTGCTAAAGAAAAGTAAGCTCTGAGACTTACGTTGGGTCAGATTAATAAAGGTATAGCATGAAGAAAAAGGAGGTGAGGCCGGGCGCAGTGGCTCACCCCTGTAATCCCAGCACATTGGGCATTGGGAGGCCGAGGTGGGTGTATCACTTGAGGTCAGGAGTTCGAGACCAGCCTGGCCAACATGGTGAAACCTTGTCTCTACTAAAAATACAAAAATTAGGCTGGGCATGGTGGCTCATGCCTGTAATCCCAGCACTTTGGGAGGCTGAGGCACGTGGATCAACTGAGGTCAGGAGTTCAAGACCAGCCTGGCCAACAGGGTGAAACCCTGTCTCTACTAAAAATACAAAAAATTAACTGGGCGTGGTGGCAGGTGCCTGTAACCCCAGCTACTAGGGAGGCTGAGGCAGGAGAATCGCTTGAACC
>NW_026652287.1:36359780-36363069 GCF_009828535.3 Hylobates moloch | reverse complement strand
TTTTTTTTTTAGTAGAGACGGGGTTTCACCGTGGTCTCGATCTCCTGACCTCGTGATCCGCCCGCCTCGGCCTCCCAAAGTGCTGAGATTACAAGCGTGAGCCACCGCGCCCGGCCCCCACACCCCATTTCTTAAAAAAAAAAAAAAAAAAAAAACAAAAAACACCAGATTTCCACTCTTTCCACAACCAAAACTGGCCCCCTTACTTTGCAGTGAAGGTTGCATTTTCAAAACCTTAATCTCAATGTCCACCCTAAAAGGTATCCTTTTTATCTTTGAATTATCACTTCCTGCCAGCTCTAGATCCTAGTAGGTCCAGATCTAGACCCCTAGTAAATATAATTAGAACCAAAAGCTGCACTTTGAGGCTGGAAGGCCGAGGTAGGAGGATCGTTTGAGCCCAGGAGTTCGAGACCAGCCTGAGAAACATAGCAAGATCCTGTCTCTACAAAAAAAAAAAATTAGCCAGACTTGATGGCATGTGCCTGTACTCCCAGCTACTGTGCAGGCTGACGCAGGAGTAATATTTAAACCCGAAACGTCGAGGCGACAGTAAGCCGTGATCGGACCACTGCACTCCCGCCTGGGCGACAGAGGGAGACCCTGTCTCAAGAAAATAAAAGGTAAAACAAATAAAACCTGCACTTCCTGCTGCTATAAAATAAGGCACTGGGAAGGCGCATCAATAGGACGACCCTTTTTTTATTACTATTTTTTTTTAGACACGGTCTCCCTTTGCCACCCAGGCTGGAGTGCAGTGGCGCGATCTCGGCTCACTGCAACGTACACCTCCTGGGTTCAAGTGATTCTCCCGCCTCAGCCTCTTGAGTAGCTGAGATTACAGGCGCGCACCACCACAGCTCGGCTAATGTTTGTATTTTTAGTAGAGACGGGGTTTCACCATATTGGTCAGGCTGGTCTCGAACTCCCGATCCCAGGTGATCCGCCCTCCTCGGCCTCCCAGAGTGCTGGGATTACAGCCAAGAGCCATCGTGCCCGGCCACGCCGATCCTTCTAAATCTGGAGCCCTCCTAACTATTCGCAAAGTACCCACATCGCCGGCTCCCCTTCCTCCCCCGTTTTAAGCAGTGCGCATGCTCCTAAATACGCTTCCCCCGTGGGGGACGTAGGCGGGGACATCGGGTCCTAAGGCAAAAAGTGTAGGCGTGGCTGCTCTCTGTATCTCGTAGCCCCACCCCATTCCCATGAGCCCCGACCCTTTGGGCTGGAACGGGAGGTGTCGCTCTTTGGACCTCAAAGTTCCCCTTAACACGGAGCGCCCCGCAGTCTTCGCGGAAAGCGTTCCGGGTAGGCGATGGCTGCGACGCGTGCAGGGCCCCGCGCCCGCGAGATCTTCACCTCGCTGGAGTACGGACCGGTGCCGGAGAGCCACGCATGCGCACTGGTGAGAGCCTGCCCGGCCGGGGCTGCCCGCTGCGTTCCCCAGGCCTGGGCGCCAGGTTTTTCGCGCGGAGTCCCGTCATCCACTGCGGTAGCTCAGCAGCTCCGCCTCTCTCAGTCCCCGTGATTCCCGCCGCCCAATAGGATCGCGCCCTGTAGGACGCTCCCTTGAGCCTTGGCGGTGGCAGCCTTTTAGTCTGTTCCCATCTTCCCCAGTGGTTCTCTTCCCCTTGATCCTGAACTCCTCGTGGTGTTCCCGCGGTTTTCCTGAACTCCTCTAGACGCTTTCGTGATTCCTCAGGGTCCCCTCAGAACCTGACGCCACCCACCAGACCCCTTAGGATTCCTGTGAGGCTCCAGTGACCCACAACACCCATTGTCTTTACACGACTTTTCAAAACATCCTATCGCTTCCATGGGCCGCCAGAGCACCCCAGACCTCCTGAGGGACTCCCTTGATCCCTTTGATTACCCAGAGACCTTCAGAACTTTCATGGAGCCCCCGTGATCCCATAGGGCCCCTCAATACTCGCGGGGTTCATGTGACCTCATGGGAACGCTCAGAAGCCTAGAATACATCAGGGCTTCCGGTTTTGGGTTTTTTTTTTATTTTTTTTTTGAGCCAGGGTCTCACTCTGTCGCCCAAACTGAAGTGCAGTGGCGCTATCACACCACTGCAGCCTCAACCTCCTGAGCTCAAGCCATCCTCTCACCTAAGCCCCCCAAGTAACTGGGACCAGAGACCCGCGCCACCACTCCCTGCTAATATTTGTACTTTTTCTAGAGACAAGGTTTCAGCATGTTGGCCAGGCTGGTCTCGAACTCCTGGCCTCAAGTGATCCACCCACCTCGGCTTCCCAAAGCGCTGGGATAACAGGTCTGAGCTACTGCACCCAGCCACATCAGGACTTCCTGTAACTACTTATGGCCCCTCACAATACCCTCACGGGGCTCCTATGATCTCTCTAGCTCTGAGAATGTCCCATAGGGTTCCCATGATTGTTCCGGGGGTCCTCAGAACCTCCCTAGGACTCCCATGATCCCTCAGAGGCCCCTAGAACTCTCGTGGGGTTCCTGCAAATAAGTAGGGCACCTCGAACTTTCTGTCTTTTCCCCAGGCACTCTCAGAATTCCCTCACGGGGCTCTCATGATCCCCCAGGGACCCCCAGCACCCAGACGGGAGGAGCTTAGGCTTCTTTGAGGGAGAGAGCAGGAGGCCAGACCAATGGTCCAAGTGGAAGGAACTGGATCAGAACCCTGGCATAGCCTAGCACTTGGGGAGGCCAAGACAGGCAGATCCCCTGAGCTCAGGAATTCGAGACCAGCCTGGGCAACATAGTGAAACCTCGTCTCTACTAAAATACAAAACATTGGGCCGGGTGTGGTGGCTCAGACTTGTAATCCCAGCACTTTGGGAGTCCGAGGCGGGCAGATCACCTGAGGTCAGGAGTTCGAGACCAGCCTGGCTAACATGGTGAAACCCTGTCTCTACTAAAATACTGTAGGGACCAGCCCCACAGGGTCGGTGGGTCTCTCCCCATGTGCAGCGACGAGAGAGTGTAGAAATAAAGACACAAGACAAAGAGATAAAAGAAAAGGCAGCTGGGCCCGGGGGACCACTACCACCAATGCGCGGAGACCGGTAGTGGCCCCAAATGTCTGGCTTCGCTGTTATTTATTGTATACAAAGCAATAGGGGCAGGGTAAAGAATGTGAGTCATCTCCAATGATAGGTAAGGTCATGTGGATCATGTGTCCACTGGACAGGGGGCCCTTCCCTGCCTGGCAGTGGAGGCAAAGAGAGAGAGGAGACAAAGAGAAAGACAGCTTACGCCATTATTTTTGCATATCAAAGACTTTTAGTATTTTCACTAATTTACTACTTCT